>NC_134363.1:25602762-25683483 GCF_048569485.1 Anomaloglossus baeobatrachus | reverse complement strand
GTTTCAGGGCTAGCTGAGACCCTGGAGATCATGATTCAGGACGTTTTTTCCGGTCCCCGCTCACGTGATCACAGGTATACACCGTACACCGATGATCACGTTACAGTAAATGACAGCGCCGGTAAAAAATTATTTATCTCCCATCTGGCATGAAGAAACACTTCTCCACTTCTTCTCCACTTCTCCGCTTTTTCTCCACTTTTTCTACATTTTTTCTCCACTTTTTCTCCATTTTTTCTCCACTTTTTCTCCATTTTTTCTCCACTTTTTTTCCACTTTTTCTCCACTTTTTCTACATTTTTTCTCCATTTTTTCTCCACTTTTTCTCCACTTTTTCTACATTTTTTCTCCACTTTTTCTTCACTTCTTCTCCACTTCTTCTAGACTTTTTCTCCACCTTTTCTCCACTTTTTCTCCACTTTTTCTACATTTTTTCTCCACTTTTTCTCCACTTTTTCTCCACTTCTTCTACATTTTTTCTCCATTTTTTCTCCACTTTTTCTTCCCTTTTTCTCCACTTTTTCTCCACTTTTTCTATATTTTTTTTCCACTTTTTCTCCACTTTTTCTCCACTTTTTCTCCATTTTTTCTCCATTTTTTCTCCACTTTTTCTTCACTTTTTCTCCACTTTTTCTCCACTTTTTCTCCACTTTTTCTCCACTTTTTCTCCACTTTTTCTCCATTTTTCTCCATTTTTTCTCCACTTTTTCTCCACTTTTTCTCCATTTTTTCTCCACTTTTTCTCCACCTTTTCTCCACCTTTTCTCCACCTTTTCTCCACTTTTTCTCCATTTTTTCTCCATTTTTTCTCCACTTTTTCTCCACTTTTTCTCCACTTTTTCTTCACTTTTTTCCACTTTTTCTCCATTTTTTCTCCACTTTTTCTCCACTTCTTCTACATTTTTTCTCCACTTTTTCTCCACTTTTTCTCCACTTTTTCTACATTTTTTCTCCACTTTTTCTCCACTTTTTCTCCATTTTTTCTCCACTTTTTCTCCACTTTTTCTACATTTTTTCTCCACTTTTTCTCCACTTTTTCTCCACTTTTTCTCCCCTTGTTCTACATTTTTTCTCCACTTTTTCTCCACTTTTTCTCCACTTTTTCTACATTTTTTCTCCACTTTTTCTCCACTTTTTCTCCACTTTTTCTCCGTTCTTTTTCTATGGTCGGTCTACCCATTAGCTCTGCCATGCATAGTTTAGCTCTACACCTACTGCACATGTTACTTTATGATTGACATCTCTTTCGTACCAGAGCTGTCTAAGCCTACTCTTGGCCATATTTGTCATTACTATATTGTCCTTGTACTGTATTATGACATTTGTATCATGTGTTTCATTTCTTGCTGTGTTGCAATTTTTTTGCTGCATCCCAATTGTACCTCTACATTGTTTGAGTTTATGTTATTGTTCTCTCACTCTTATGTGATACTGATTATTGTCATTTTTCATGATTACATGCAGATAAGTCCAATCTGACGAAGGTTAAGGCTGAAACGTCATTTGTAACTTGTTTTGGACAAAAACATATATGCTTATGAAAAATTTTTTTTTCTTAATACGGACCAATAAAGAGTTATTTTGCATTACTATCCGTTGTGACTTACTGACTTAGTCTGGGAGATTTAGAGTGCCGAGGTTACTCACTAATTTTATCTATTATTACCTCTGAGCACCTATATACCACTGAGCAGAGCTTCCTCTACAGTAGTTCTCCTGATTAGGCATGCCCTTACCTCATGAGCAGGGCATTGCAGCTTTGGTAGCAACCATTACGACATGGACTCTGCTGCTGTGGACCCGAGAAGAGTGAGTGCAGATTCATTGCACCCACACTCCTCACATGAAGGGTCCGCACTCCTAGAAAATGGGGGATACGTTCCCTGAGTGTCTCCCCCCATATTCTAGATGGTCCAGAGTCGTCGTGGGACCCCTTTATTATTTTTCTTACAATAAATTGGTGAAAGAGGAAATGTTTTGGGGACTGTTTTTTCAAATAAATTTCTTTTGTCGATTTTTTGTTTTTGTTAGTACTGACAGTTTATGATGTTGGGTACCTAATAGATGCCATGACATCACAACTGCTGGGCTTGATCTCAGGTGACTTTACAGCTAGTATCAACCCGATTTATTATCCCGTTTGCCACTGCACCAGGGCACGGGATGAGCTGGGGTGAAGCGCCAGGATTGGCGCATCTAGTGGATGCGCCACATCTGGGGTGCCTGCGGCCTGCTATTTTTAGGCTGTGAAGGCCCAATAACTATGGACCTTCCCACCCTGAGAATACCAGACCACAGCTGTCCGCTTTACCTTGGCTGGTGATCCAATTTGGAGGGGACCCTACTTTTTTTGTGTAATTATTAATATTTATAAAATAATTATAAAAAAAGAGCCTGGGGGGCCTCCACATTGGATCCCCAACCACGGTAAAGCTGCCAGCTGTGGTTTTCAGGCTACAGACGTCTGCTTTACCCTAGCTGGCTATCAAAAATGGGGGGACCCAACGTCATTTTTTTTTAACTATTTTTTAAATAGAAAAAATTAATGGGCTTCCCTGTATTTTGATTGCCAACCAAGGTAACGACAGGCAGATAGGGGTGGCAACCCATAGCTGTCTGCTTTATCTGCGCTGAGAATCAAAAATACCGCGGAGCGCTATGTCATTTTTTTTAAAGATTTATTTTTACAGCACTGTGATGTCCAGCAATCAAAATACAGGGAAGCCAATTTTGTTTTTAGTTATTTAAATAAATAATTAAAAAAAAATATATATGGGCTCCCGCTGCATTTTTTGTATTGCTAGCTAAGGGTAATCCAAGCAGCTACTGGCTGCTAACCCCCACTGCTTGGTGTTACCTTCACTGGCAATGGAAAATCCAGGGAAGCATTTTTTATTTTTTTTGCCAAAAAAACTACAAAAAAAGGACGTGAGCTTCGCCATATTTTTGTATGCTAGCCAGGTATAGCAGGCAGGTGCTGGAAGAGTTGGATACAGCGCCAGAAGATGGCGCTTCAATGAAAGTGCCATTTTCTGAGGCGGCTGCAGACTGCAATTCGCAGCAGTGGGGCCCAGAAAGCTCAGGCCAACCTGTGCTGCGGATTCCAATCCCCAGCTGCCTAGATGTACCTGGCTGGACACAAAAATGGAGCGAAGCCTACGTCATTTGTTTTCTAATTATTTCATGAAATTCATGAAATAATAAAAAAAGGGCTTCCCTTTATTTTTGGTTCCCAGCCAGGTACAAATAGGCAACTGGGGGTTGGGGGCAGCTGTACCTGCCTGCTGTACCTGGCTAGCATACAAAAATATGGCGAAGCCCACATAATTTTGTCAGCAAAAAACTTCTGCATACAGTCCTGGATGGAGTATGCTGAGTATGCTGAGCCTTGTAGTTCTGCAGCTGCTGTGTGTCTGTATGGAGAAGAGTAGACAGCAGCTGCAGAACTACAAGGCTCAGCATACTCCATCCAGGACTGTATGCAGAAGTTTTTTGCCCACCAAAAAAATGACGTGGGCTTCGCCATATTTTTGTATGCTAGCCAGGTACAGCAGGCAGCCACGGGCTGCCGCCAACCCCCAGTTGCCTATTTGTACCCGGCTGGGAACCAAAAATATAGGGAAGCCCTTTTTTTTTTAATTATTTCACTTATTTCATGAAATAATTAAAAAACAAATGACGTGGGCTTCGCCCCATTTTTGTGTCCAGCCGGGTACAACTAGGCAGCTGGGGATTGGAATCCGCAGCACAGGTTAGCCCAAGGTTTCTGGGCGTCTCTGCTGCGAATTTCAGTCCGCAGCCGTCCCAGAAAATGGCGCTCTCATAGAAGCGCCATCATCTGGCGCTGTATCCAACTCTTCCAACAGCCCTGGAGCCGGGTGGCTTGTTGGGTAATCATGAGTTAATACTGGCTTTGTTTTACTAGCCAGTATTAAGCCAGAGATTCTTAATGTCAGGCACGTTTGACCCGGCCATTAAGAATCTCCAATAAAGGGTTAAAAAAAGACACCACACACAGAAAAAATACTTTAATAGAAATAAATACACAGACACATTAGAGACTCCATCTTTATTACCCCCTGTCAGCCCTCCACGATCCTGCTCTTCTGTCTTTCTCGTTCAACAAATGCAGCTCTGCTACATCACTGCTGCATGGGGGAAGACGCTGCTTCCCGTGGAGCCTTAACTCAGTGAAAGCTGCACGAGAAGCAGCATGCAGCCTTCACTCCGTGAGTGATCAGTGCTGCTGGCTGTCAGCGGTAACGCTGACAGACGCGTTACCATAGCAACGGTGCTCTCGGAGCCGCGGTTAGCGGTGACGTCACCGCTAACTGCGTTGCTATGGCAACGGTGATCTCCGTTAATGACCGGCTGTGTCAGCCGGTCCCTAACGGAACGGGGAGTCAACCGTGTGCTAGAGCATGTCGCCGGTACACGGCGATACACAAATGTGCACCGTGTACCGGAGAGATGCACTCGCAGGTCCTACATGACGCGTCATAGTCATGTGACCAGTCTGTAGCCAATGAGATAATAGCCGCGTGACTGGTCACATGGCTATTTTGACGTCACGATAGGTCCTGCATCACTGCTTGCAGTGCCGGTCACCGGGAGGATTCAGCGATCATCGGATGGAATAGCGGCAGGAGACAGAGTGCAGGAGGGATCGCGGGGACCAGTAAGTGTTATGGCAATGTTTATTAACTGTTTGTGTACATTTATCATGCATTTTTATGTGTTTGTGATTGCCTCCCATTATAGCCTATAGGTTCGAGTTTGGTTCGTCGAACGTTCGACGAGCCGAACTCGAACAAGACCCCCGTTCAGCGAACCGACCTCGAGCCGAACCGCGACCGGTTCGCTCATCTCTACCCTTTAGTGGCATATGAAAGTTACTAAACGGTGCAAGCTTAGAATATGCAGGTGGGTGGAACATTATATATGAAATTAACATTATCTTTCTATCCATCTATTCATCCATCCAAGCATTTTAGGCTTCATGCCCACTATCAGGGTTTGCAGCATTTAGGACGTAATGTCTTTGCTGAGTTGAAAAACTGCATTGTGCAGTACAGGCGCCATGGAAGGATTTTTAGAAATTCCATACCCACTGTGCTTGTTTTTTCTGTAGCATAAATCGACCTGCGGCGCGGCTTCACAAGCCGCAGCATGTCAATTTATGCTGTGGAGATGAGAGTGTTCTCGGAGGGTAGAATAGAGCTAAAGTCAGCATTGGCCTGAGCCTGGAACGTAGGTATGGCCAGCTGCATTCTCCCATGGACAACACTCATATCCCACAGGAGGGATGGACTGCGTCCTAGACGCAGTGTCACCGAATCATGGGCACATAGCCTAAAAGTGAGAAATTTGGCAATACAACAACATTTTTGTGATGTTCTCTCTCTAACCCCATTGAAAACAATGAAAGGCAAACACAAACACATACAAACACATTATACAGTGCCTACAAGTAGTATTTAACCCCCTGCAGATTTAGCAGGTTTGATAAGATGCAAATAAGTTAGAGCCTGCAAACTTCAAACAAGAGCAGGATTTATTACCAGATGCATAAATCTTACAAACCAACAAGTTATGTTGCTCAGTTAAATTTTAATAAATTTTCAACATAAAAGTGTGGGTCAATTATTATTTAACCCCTAGGTTTAATATTTTGCGGAATAACCCTTGTTTGCAATTACAGCTAATAATCGTCTTTTATAAGACCTAGTGATGTGTGTGACCTAGTCTCCCGGTACCTACCTGCACGCAACCTCAGATCCTCACAAGATCTCCTTCTCTGCTCCTCTCTTATCTCCTCTTCCCACGATCGCGTACAAGATTTCTCCCGTGCATCCCCCATACTCTGGAACGCTCTACCTCAGCACATCAGACTCTCCACTACCGTGGAAAGCTTCAAGAGGAACCTCAAGACCCACCTCTTCCAAAAAGCCTACAACTTACAATAGCCCTCAGTCCAGTAGACCACTGTGCAACCAGCTCTGTCCTCACTTATTGCACCATCACCCATTCCTTGTAGACTGTGAGCCCTCGTGGGCAGGGTCCTCTCTCCTCCTATGCCAGTCTGTCTTGTACTGTTAATGATTGTTGTACATATACCCTCTCTCACTTGTAAAGCACCATGGAGTAAATGGCACTATAATAATAAATAATAATAATAATAATAATAATAATAATAATAATAATAATAATAAGACCAGATCAGGCCGGCACAGGTCTCTGGAGTTATCTTGGCCCACTCCTCCATGCAGATCTTCTCCAAGTTATCTAGGTTCTTTTGGTGTCTCATGTGGACTTTAATCTTGAGCTTCTTCCACAAGTTTTCAATTGGGTTAAGGTCAGGAGACTGACTAGGCCACTGCAACACCTTGATTTTTTCCCTCTTGAACCATGCCTTGGTTTTCTTGGCTGCTCGTGCTTTGGGTTGTTGTCTTGTTGGAAGATGAAATGACGACCTATCTTAAGATCCTTGATGGAGGAGCGGAGGTTCTTGGCCAAAATCTCCAGGTAGGCCGTGCTATCCATCTTCCCATGGATGCGGACAAGATGGCCAGGCCCCTTGGCTGAGAAACAGCCCCACAGCATGATGCTGCCACCACCATGCTTGACTGTAGGGATGGTATTCTTGGGGTCGTATGCAGTGACATCCACTCTCCAAACGTCACGTGTGTGGTTGGCACCAAAGATCTCGATCTTGGTCTCATCAGACCAGAGAAACTTCAACCAGTCTGTCTCTGAGTCCTCCAAGTGATCATGAGCAAACTGTAGACGAGCCTTGACATGACGCTTTGAAAGTAAAGGTACCTTACGGGCTCATCTGGAACGGAGACCATTGCGGTGGAGTACGTTACTTATGGTATTGACTGAAACCAATGTCCCCACTGCCATGAGATCTTCCCGGAGCTCCTTCCTTGTTGTCCTTGGGTTAGCCTTGACTCTTCGGACAAGTCTGGCCTCAGCACGGGTGGAAACTTTCAAAGGCTGTCCAGGCCGTGGAAGGCTAACAGTAGTTCCATAAGCCTTCAACTTCCGGATGATGCTCCCAACAGTGGAGACAGGTAGGCCCAACTCCTTGGAAAGGGTTTTGTACCCCTTGCCAGCCTTGTGACCCTCCACGATCTTGTCTCTGATGGCCTTGGAATGCTCCTTTGTCTTTCCCATGTTGACCAAGTATGAGTGCTGTTCACAAGTTTGGGGAGGGTCTTAATTAGTCAGAAAAGGCTGGAAAAAGAGATAATTAATCCAAACATGTGAAGCTCATTGTTCTTTGTGCCTGAAATACTTCTTAATACTTTAGGGGAACAAAACAGAATTCTGGTGGTTTGAGGGGTTGAATAATAAATGACCCTCTGAATAAACTTTTCACAATTTAAAAAAAAAAAAAAAAAAAGAAATAACATTCTTTTTTGCCGCAGTGCATTTCATACTTCCAGGCTGATCTACAGTCCAAATGTCACAATGCCAAGTTAATTCCGAATGTGTAAACCTGCTAAATCTGCAGGGGGTTGAATACTATTTTTAGGCACTGTACATGTACACATACAGTTGATAAACATTGCCATTACACTTACCGGTCCCCGCGAGGCGTCCTGCACTCTGTCTCCTGCCGCTTTTCCTTCCGATAATCGCTGCGTCCTCCCGGTAACCAGCACTGATGATCATCAAAATAGCCATGTGACCAGTCATGTGTCTATTATGTCATTGGCTACAGACTGGTCACATGACTATGATGTCATGCTAGATCCTGTCAGTGCATCTCTCCGGTAAGCGATGCTCGTTTGAGCATGTCCGTGTACCGGCGAGAGGCTCTGGCACATGATGGGCTTCCCCGTCCATGCATGTCGGCACTCTTTACAGAGTCAGCCCACATGCAGGGGCTAGCTGTCACAGCCGGTAAATAGCGGCAGCGGGAACCCGTCTGTCAGCGGTGACGTCACAGCTAACAGCCGGCAGTCTCTGCTCACATACAGAGTGATTACTGCACGGAGCAGCAGCGTCTTCTTCCCATGCAGTGCTGTCTGATGTAGCAGAGCTGCAAGGGTTGAAGGAGAAAGAAGGCAGAAGAGCAAGATCGTGGAGGGCTGACAGACAGTAATAAACATGTAGTCTCTAATGTGTCTGTGTATTTATTTCTATTAAAGTATTTTTTCTCTGTGTGGTGTCTTTTTTGTAACCCTTTATTGGAGATTCTTAATTGCTGGGTCAAACTTGCCTGACATTAAGAATCTCTGGCTTAATACTAGATAGTAAAACAAAGCTAGTATTAACTTATCATTACCCAGCAAGCCACCCGGCTTCAGGGCAGCTGGAAGAGTTGGATACAGCGCCAGATGATGGCACTTCTATGAAAGCACCATTTTCTAGGGGGGCTGCGGACTGCAATTCGCAGCAGAGGGGCCCAGAAAGCTCGGGCTAACTTGTGCTGCGGATTCCAATCCCCAGCTGCCTAGTTATACCTGGCTGGACACAAAAATGGAGCGAAGCCCACGTCGTTTTTTTTTTAATTATTTCATGAAATTCATGAAATAATTAAAAGAAGGGCTTCCCTATATTTTTAGTTCCCAGCCGTGTACAAATAGGCAGCTGGGGGTTGGGGGCAGCTGTACCTGCCTTCTGTACCTGGCTAGCATACAAAAATATGGCGAAGCCCACGTCATTTTTGTTTTTTAGTTCTTTGGTAAAAAAAATAAAAAATGCTTCCCTGGATTATCCATTGCCAGTGAAGGTAACACCAAGCAGTGGGAGTTAGCAGCCAGTAGCTGCTTGGATTACCCTTAGCTAGGAATACAAAAAATGCAGCAGGAGCCCATATATTTTTTTTTAGTTATTTATTTAAATAAGAATTGAGATTTTTCCATAAATGGAAAATCTCACAAACCAGCGCTGAAAAATAAGATTGATATTTTATTACTAGCAGTAAAATTGAAATATTTTCTACAGAAAACAGGGCACAAAGGACAAAATAATAAATGTACACACACTAACGAGCACAATAGAATTAAATTCTCGTGGGGCCCCGGCCGGTGGCAGCCACGATTATTAATAGATATTAATGAAGCTAATAGTCCGATTAAAAGGGATAACTTCCTCAAGAGTAAACAATAAATTACAAAAGTTTTTCCGAGGGGGTACTACGTCCGTACCAGCCTGTGTATAAGGGCAATGTTCCTTCTGGCAGGTGCCTGTGCCAAGATGAATACTTTAATGCTGGTTAGATTATCACTGACAGCCACGTTGCACTCTTTCACGGTCCCTGGTTAAGGTTGAATATGCCGCGCTCCTAACGAGGAGTCTAGCGGAAAGAGGGATCAGTGCACCGGGGTCCCGTTACAGGTCCCCAGTGTATGTTACCTGACGCCGCTGTTAGTGAACCGTCTACGTCCTTGAGGCGGAGGTCTAGTGTAACAGGGGAAGGTATTATTCTAACTAGCAGAAGAACTAGGCAGACACAATTACAACCCCAAAAAAATGGAAGGAAAAGTGGGGGTACTGTAAATCCCCCCAAAACAGCACGTACTATTACCACTCTGGATTTTTTAAGGATGGGAAAAAGAAACGCAAGAGGGGATGTAGGGGAGGGGCACTCACCAAAAAGAAAATAAATAATCAGCCAACAGATAACCTACAAAAGATTTTTAACCTTAGCCACTATCAGTTAAAAACCAATGAGACTTCCCTACTTCAAAAAGGTTTAAAATTTGCGCCATCTACAGGCTTTAATAAGTTTCAGGCCTTTATTGGCGTTAAACAGTTTATGAAGAAACTAGCCCTAAAAAAATATTTTATGAAAAATCCTGTAGTGAGACAAGCAGAGATGAACTCAGGTGTGTTACCTGCTATGCCAGTACAAAATACTAATTTTAAAAGTAAATCTAATTTTCACCCACTAAGTGAATATTCTGATTCATTCCTCACCTTTCAGAAGTGTGTGGTGAATGATATTAGATGTTTAAAAAAACCTAATAAGCACAAGACTAAGAATAATTTAACGAAAAAAGAGAAACTTGCGATCAAGCATTTGCAAGAGAATGAAGGAATTGTAATACGACCTGCTGATAAGGGTGGGGGTATAGTCCTGATGGATTTGACAGATTATGAGAATGAATCAGCTCGACTCCTGGGTGAAAAAACCACATATGAAGTTTTGACCTCTGATCCCACTAGTAGGTTTAAGGAGGAGCTAAATTCCTTGGTTAGGAAAGGTCTCGATAAGGGAATTTTAAATAAAGATGAAGCCCTATATATAGGGAGTCAAACCCCTAGGTTAGCTGTATTTTATCACATACCCAAAATTCATAAGTCGCTTGTGAACCCTCCAGGGTGCCCCATTATTTCGGGGATTGGCTGTTTAACAGCCAACCTGTCTAAATATATAGATGTCCACCTGCAAAAATGTGTCACACTCTTACCTGCCAACCTGAAAGATAGTACACAGGTATTACAATTATTACAGGAACTTAAATGGGAGAGTAATTTTATCCTTGGTTCTATTGATGTTACTTCACTGTATACCGTTATTGAACATCAAAAAGGGTGTGTAGCTTCAAAATATTTTCTGACCAGGTCGGGCCTGTATCCCCAACAACAAGTTGACTTCTTGGGGGATTGTATTCATTTTATATTAAATCATAACTACTTCCGTAATGGGGTCCAATACTTCCTTCAGCGATGGGGCACCGCTATGGGGACCAGGTTCGCCCCGAGTTACGCAAACCTGTATTTGGGTCGATGGGAGGAGCTTACCATTTTTTCGGGTGGCGTGATTCGGGAGAACCTGGTCCTCTGGCGTCGCTTCATTGATGACATACTGTTTGTTTGGTCAGGTGATGAATATTACCTTGTCGAGTTCTTGGAGGGTTTGAATACAAATGAATTTCACTTAAAATTTACTTATACATTCAGCACTAAAATGATAAATTTTTTAGATCTGAATATTTTTATCAAAAATGACAAGATCGAAACTAGAACCTACCACAAATCAACGGATACCAATAGTTATATTTCATTAACCAGCTGTCACTTACCTAGTTGGCTCCTAAATGTTCCAAAAAGCCAATACATCAGGGCCTATAGGAATTGCAGTAGGTTGAAGGATTTTGAACTGGAAGCTGTTTTATTAACTAATAAATTTGTGGAAAAGGGGTATGAGGAGGAGTTTTTGGAGGGTGCATATCAACAAACTAAATTAATTGAAAGAAAAGATTTACTCCAGGATAAACCCATTGTATGTATGCCTCATGAAAAAGACGAGCTAAACATACCAATAATATTACAATATACAGCACAAGCAAAGGTTTTAAAAAATATTGTTAGAAAATATTGGAACCTCCTTAAGGAGGACAAAATAATTGGTGATTTGTTGCCTCCCTTTCCAAAGTTTGTTTTTAGAAAGGCCAACAACTTGGGTAACTTGGTGGCACCAACTATACAAAAGGGAAAGAAAAAATCCCTTGGTTATGGAGGTATATGTAACTTGAAAGGTTAATTCCCATGTAAAAAATGTATTGTGTGTAGGAATATAAAAAATTACTACACGAAAAATTTTTTTGAAAGGACAGGAGGAGATTCCTATTAATAATTTGATTACCTGTCATACCAAAGGTGTCATCTATTGTATTCAATGCCCTTGTCAAAAGAGATATGTAGGTAGAACAATCAGACCCCTATGCAGAAGAGTGGGTGAACATATTAGAAATATTAAGAACAAATGTACTAAACACCCGTTATCTAAGCATTATTTGTTGAAACATGGGGGTTCATTTAGAGGTTCTCAAGTTTGGGGCATACAAAGGGTAATGAGAGCTTGGAGGGGAGGTGATTTTATTAGAAAAATGTCAAGGGCTGAGAGCCAATGGATTTTTGAGTTGAACACATTGAGACCGAATGGACTCAACAATGACATTGAGCTCTTTGCCTTTGACTGAGTAATTCAGATATATATCTTCATATGTATGCACTCCTCTTTATCTATGTGGACATACCCATGCACGTGCGCCTTTATGTGTGTGTATATGTGTATGGGTATGTGTCTATGGGGTTTTAACCTATTGGGGGTCTCTCTTTTTTCCCCTATATATATATGTGTATATTTCACTTGTTACTTTTTTTATTTTTTATAGTCTTTATAAATTATTACAAATTATTACTTTTTATGAATAGATGGAAAAATAGTATAAATAAGGAATCTAAAAATTAAAAAATAAAAATAAAAACAAAAACAAAAGTAAGAACTTTCCCTAATAAATATAGGGAGTGTTTTAGCTTTTAAAAGTCATTTTTTATTTTTTATATAAGATATTCGGATATATTTTTGTATATTTTGTATTTTTTTAAATTTTTTTATTATCTATATGCTGTTATGTACACCTTACAAAAAAGTTTTTATGAACTATGGGTGGGAACAGCCAAATTTGGAACTCTTCGATTAAATATTATTGAAAAAATTCATTTGGAGGACTTCTCCCTAAAAAATCTCTGCACTAAATGTGTTATGTAATATGATTTATACATGAATTTTGCATATGTTTTTATTTGTTTTTTTCTGTGGGAATCCGCAGTTTTCTTTCTGCTATAAATAGGTCCTAATGGAATGACTGAGCTATCCTTGAGGAAGGGGACCGGTAACGCCCTCGAAACGCGCGTCGGATCTTGCTCAGTCTAGTATTGGGAAGTAGACGTAACTGTCTGCTTGCTTCTCACCGACTACGGAACTTGCCGGTTTGCAGGTGAACGCCCAAGCAGGTGCACGGAGGAGTCTACATCTCAGGACAGTGCAGCCCTGCCATAACAGGAGAGAGAATCATCCCACGCAAGGACCACATCTCACGGAGCTCTCATTGTCAGCGTTGGCGTCAGGTAACATACACTGGGGACCTCTAACGGGCCCCCGGTGCACTGATCCCTCTTTCCGCTAGACTCCTCATTAGGAGCGCAGCATATTCAACCTTAACCAGGGACTGTGAAAGAGTGCAACGTGGCTGTCAGTGATAATCTAACCAGCATTAAAGTATTCATCTTGGCACAGGCACCTGCCAGAAGGAACATTGCCCTTATACACGGGCTGGTACGGACGTAGTACCCCCTCGGAAAAACTTTTGTAATTTATTGTTTACTCTTGAGGAAGTTATCCCTTTTAATCGGACTATTAGCTTCATTAATATCTATTAATAATCGTGGCTGCCACCGGCCGGGGCCCCACGAGAATTTAATTCTATTGTGCTCATTAGTGTGTGTACATTTATCATTTTGTCCTTTGTGCCCTGTTTTCTGTAGAAAATATTTCAATTTTACTGCTAGTAATAAAATATCAATCTTATTTTTCAGCGCTGGTTTGTGAGATTTTCCATTTATGGAAAAATCTCAATTCTTATTTATTGGTTGTACCCAGGCAATTTTGGGGTGTTTTTGCCTACAAACCAGCTGCAGGATTTTAAGTAAGCTTTTGGGTCAAGCGCTTACCTTTGTCTTAGGACAATTTTTAACTTATTTATTTAAATAACTAAAAAAAAATGGGCTTCCCTGTATTTTGATTGCCTGACATCACAGTACTGTAAAAATAAATCATTAAAAAAAAAATGACGAAGCACTCCGCGGTATTTTTGATTCTCAGCGCAGATAAAGAAGACAGCTACGGGTTGCTACCCCTGTCTGCCTGGCATTACCTTGGCTGGCAATTAAAATACAGGGAAGCCCATTATTATTTTTATTTAAAAAAATTGATTAAAAAATATGACATGGGGTCCCTCCATTTTTGATAGCCAGCTAGGGTAAAGCAGATGGCTGTAGCCTGAAAACCACAGCTGGCAGCTTTACCGTTGTTGGTAATCCAATGTGGAGGTCACCCCAGGCTCTATTTTAGAATTATTTTAAAAAACAATAATAATTACAAAAAAAAGTAGGGTCCCCCCAAATTGGATCACCAGCCAAGGTAAAGCGGACAGCTGTGGTCTGGTATTCTCAGGGTGGGAAGGTCCATAGTTATTGGCCCTTCACAACCTAATAATAATAGGCCGCAGGTGCCCCAGAAGTGGCGCATGCACTAGATGTGTGTTACGGTTGCTGTGGCTCTGGAGACTATGTCCGGATTTCTTGCTACTGCACATGTGCAAGCGCTGGAGACTAAAGGGGGTTTTACACGCTGCGACATCGCTAATTCGGAGTCGTTGGGGTCACGGAATTCGTGACGCACATCCGGCCGCATTAGCGATGCCGTTGCGTGTGACACCGATAAGCGATTTTGCATCGTTGCAAAAACGTGCAAAATCGCTAATCGGCGACATGTGGGTCCATTCCTAAAAATCGTTACTGCAGCAGTAACGAAGTTTTTCCTCGTTCCTGTGGCAGCACACATCGCTGCATGTGACGCCGCAGGAACGAGGAAGCTCCCCTTACCTGCCTCCCGGCTGCTATGCAGAAGGAAGGAGGTGGGCGGGATGTTACGTCCCGCTCATCTCCGCCCCTCCGCTGCTATTGGGCGGCGGTTCAGTGACGCTTCAGTGACGTTGCTGTGATGCCGCACGGACCGCCCCCTTAGAAAGGAGGTGGTTCACTGGTCACAGCGACGTCGCCGGACAAGTAAGTATGTGTGATGGCTCTGGGCGATGTTGTGCGGCACGGGCAGCGATTTGCACGTGTCGCACAACAGATGGGGGCGGGTACCTACAGTAGCGATATCGGGACCGATATCGCAGTGTGTAAAGTAGCCTTAAGTCCTATCTTGGAGCCATTGCACATGTGCGGGTGACATCATTGCTGACACGAGGTCACATGTCTCTGACACCTTCTAAGCTGATTGGCCACTGATCATGTGCTTGTGACACGTAGTCACATGTCTCTGACACCTTCTATGCCGATTGGTCGCTGGTCATGTGCTTGTGATGCTTTGCTCGGTGATAGGCCAGCGTGACGTCATTGCTGTCATTCTGGCAGCGGATTGGCTCTGGTGTCCTCCATCTTGGATGAGGCACAGAGTCTATATAAGACCCTGACGCATGCCGCCCGGCGCTCAGTCCTCTTGGTTCATGCATGAGGGTAGACGCCCTGTGCACGTCCCTCTAGGCATCTCTCTGTCTATGTTAGGTGAGCGCTACCGGCAGGGTAGCGTTCTTATACCTTACAGCTTCGGCTGCAGTCCGTATCCTTACCTCTTAGTGGAGCAGACATAGGCAGGTGCCTGAGGCACATGGTCCGGCTGGGCCTTGTGTTTCTACTCATAGGTGGACGTTGCCGCTAGGGTAACGTTCCTTATACTGCGTCTGGCAGTTGTTCGTATCCTCGCACACTAGTCGAGCGAACAGAGGTAGGAGCTTTGTGCGGCTTATGCTGCTGTCCGTCTCTTTTGCACCACTAGAAGAGCGGACCCAGGCAGGTGCCATATCTAGTGGTTCGTGTCCTCGCACACTAGTGGAGCGAACACAGGTAGGAGCTTTGTGCGGCTTACGCTGCTGTTCGTCTCTTTTGCACCACTAGAAGAGCGGACCTAGGCAGGGGCCATATCTAGTGGTTCGTGTCCTCGCACACTAGTGGAGCAAACGCAGGTAGGAGCTTTGTGCGGCTTACGCTGCTGTCCGTCTCTTTTGCACCACTAGATGAACGGACCTAGGTAGGTGCCATTTCACACTCACTGCTTTTGTCTCTGTGATCTTTAACAGAGACCATTCCACACACCCTCCAAGTAAGGGAGGAATTGCTTTATTTTCTTATTATATTCCTCTGTGAGTTTAACAGAGGTATTGCACTCTGCACTTGTGCTATTATTTTTTACAGTGGCACACTGTAGAGGGGGGGGTTAGTAGATATGTCTTCTGCACCCTCTAAGTGTAGTATCCCAGGTCAGCTCTCATTCTCTGAGAATACATGGCCTATTATGGCTTTTGTGGATTCCGGAGCTTGCTTATCCTCTGCCATAGTCTGCAGCAGAGTCTTTGCACGGTGGACCCTGACTGTCTGACATTCCTTTAGGTTTTATTATCAGACAGCCCCCCGTAACATTAGGACTGAGCCAAGGGTCTGGCAGTTATGGCAGAATATCAGCAGTTACACTGTTACATACAAGTACTTGAGTCGCGGCTCAAGAGTATAGAGGATAAACCTCAGACCATGGTGACATCTGCACATGATCCTCGACTTGCTCTGCCAAACAGATATTCTGGCAATGCCAGATCATGTCGTGGATTCATTAGTCAGTGTCAGATACACCTAGAGGTCAACTTTTCTCGCTTCTCTACGGAGAGGTCCAGAGTAGGCTTTATCATCTCCTTACTTCAGGACAAAGCCTTAGAATGGGCGACTCCCTTATGGGAGCGCTCTGATGTGGTTACTCTGAGACATCAAGACTTTCTTGATGCTCTTAAAGCGGTATTCATGGGTCCGCAGGTTACCCATGATGCGGCCCTGAGACTCTTAGATCTATCTCAGCGTTCGTTATCCACTAGTTCTTATGCCATTGCTTTTAGAACTCTGGTGGCAGAACTAGATTGGCCAGAGAAGGTGTTGATTCCTATCTTCTGGAGAGGATTGGCAGGCTATGTCCAGGATGCCCTTGCTACTCGTGAGGTCCCTGCTTCTCTGGAGGACTTGATCACAGTAGCAACGAGGATCGACGTACGCCATAGGGAACGTAGACTCGAGGTCTCTTCCTCACGCCCTAAGCATCGGGCTATTCCAGTTGTTGAGGGTCCACTACCATCTTCCTCAGCATCTGAAACATCTCCCACTCCTCTGGAGTTAGGTCATACGTCCTCCAGACTACGCAAGTCTGGTCCTCCTATATGCTACGTATGTCGTCAGGCTGGGCACTATGCCAACAAGTGTTCTAGTCGTCAGGGAAACTCCCAGGCCTAGTAACCATTAGAGGGGGGTTAGTAGAGACGTCTTCTGCACCCTCTAAGTGTAGTATCCCAGGTCAGCTCTCATTCTCTGAGAATACATGGCCTATTATGGCTTTTGTGGATTCCGGAGCTGAAGGGACTTTTGTGTCCTCAGGATTTGTAAAGGGACACAATATTCCCTCTATCATGTTAGAGGCACCTATTCCTGTCCGTGTTGTTAATGGGACTATGTTGTCTGACTCCATTACATTGAGGACAGTTCCCTTGCGCCTTTCCCTGCCTCAGGGTCACATAGAGGAGATTTCTTTTCTTGTTTTGCCTGAGGGTATAGACGACGTCCTTCTGGGTCTCCCATGGCTTCGGACTCATGCTCCTCACATTGACTGGGAGTCCGACAGCATTATTAGTTGGGGTTCGAAATGTCAGTCCCGATGTCTTCCCTTACCACCTAAGGTCGTTGCGGTTGCATCAACTGATCTCTCTCCCATACCTACACCCTATTTGGATTTCGCTGACGTGTTCTCCAAACAGGGTGCTGAGGTTCTTTCACCCCATAGGACGTATGACTGTGCCATAGACCTTATCCCAGGTTCGGTTCCACCTAAGGGCAGGGTTTACCCCCTGTCAATACCTGAGTCGAAGGCCATGTCGACCTATATAAGAGAGTTTAGAGAAGGGGTTCATTCGTAAGTCTGTCTCTCCCGCGGGAGCTGGGTTTTTCTTTGTTCGGAAGAAAGAGGGTGATTTGCGTCCCTGCATAGATTACAGGGGTCTCAACGCAATCACAATAAAGAACAAATACCTGTTACCTTTAATTTCGGAGCTCTTTGACAGACTGAGGGGAGCTCAGGTTTTACGAAGTTGGATCTGCGGGGTGCGTATAACTTGGTACGAATTCGAGAGGGTGACAAATGGAAGACCGCTTTTAACACCCGAGACGGTCACTATGAATACCTTTTGGTTTATGTAATGCACCCGCAGTATTTCAGGACTTCGTAAACGATGTGTTCTGGGATTTACTGTTATCCTCCGTCGTGGTGTATCTGGACGACATCCTGATTTTTTCTCCTGATCTGGAGACTCATCGTCAGGATGTCGTTCGTGTCCTTTCCCATTTAAGGGAGCACTCTTTGTTTGCTAAACTCGAAAAATGTGTATTCGAGCAGTCATCCTTGCCTTTTTTGGGCTACATTATCTCACAAGAGGGTCTGGCTATGGATCCTGCGAAGCTCTCTGCTGTCCTGGAATGGTCCGAACCTCATTCCTTGAAGGCGGTGCAACGCTTCTTAGGATTCATAAATTATTACAGGCAGTTCATACCCCATTTCTCTACTTTGGTGGCCCCTTTGGTGGCCTTGACTAAGAAAGGTGCTAATCCAAAAGTCTGGTCTACTGAGACATCCCAGGCTTTTGAGGCAGTAAAAGGACACTTTTCAACTGCTCCCGTTCTTCAAAGACCTGATGAGAATAAGCCCTTCCTCTTGGAGGTTGATGCCTCTTCAGTAGGTGCTGGTGCGGTCTTGTATCAAAAGAATGGTGCAGGTAGAAAAAGGCTGTGTTTCTTCTTTGCTAAAACCTTTTCACCGGCAGAGAGAAACTATACCATTGGGGATAGGGAACTGCTCGCCCTGAGATTAGCCTTGGAGGAGTGGCGTCACTTGCTGGAAGGAGCGAAACATCCTTTCCAGGTCTATACAGACCATAAGAATCTGACGTACTTACAAACCGCTCAGCGTCTGAATCCTCACCAAGCCTGCTGGTCCTTGTTTTTCTCCCGCTTTCACTTCTCCATCAACTATCTGTCTGGGAGTAAGAATAACAAGGCAGACGCTCTGTCTCGCTCTATGGTTTCTATCCAGGAAGAGATTGACGAACCTTGTCTTATCCTTCCCTCCAGGGTTTTTCATTCGCTGTCCCCTGTGACGCTAGACCAAATCCCACCGAGCAAGACCTTTGTGCCGCCTGATCGACAGAATGATATACTGTCGTGGGCCCACACCTCAAAGGTGGGTGGGCATTTTGGTATTAGGCGGACACGAGAGTTACTGGAGAGGTGGTATTGGTGGCCACACTTAGCCAGCCACGTCAAGAGATATATCGGTTCCTGCTACTCGTGTGCTTGCAACCGTCCATTACGGCAGAGACCGGCTGGGCTCTTGCATCCTTTACCAGTGCCAGATAGACCATGGGAGGTGGTAGGCATGGACTTTGTGGGTGATCTTCCGTGTTCACAGGGACATAGATTTGTGTGGGTCATTACGGACCATTTCTCCCGGATGGTTCATCTCGTACCGTTATCGAGAATCCCGTCTTCCAGGGTACTAGCCAAACTATTCCTCAAGCATGTCTTTAGGCTTCACGGGATGCCAGATCGTATCATTTGTGATAGAGGCCCGCAATTTGCTTCCCGTTTCTGGCGAGATCTTTGTAGCCTTCTGCAAATTGAGTTGAATCTCTCTTCGGCATACCATCCGGAGACCAATGGTTTGGTTGAGCGTACCAATCAATCCATGATTATATACCTTCGACACTTTGTTGCTGAGAACCACAATAACTGGTCCTCCCTCCTACCCTGGGCAGAATTTGCCCTTAACAATTCGCTGGCTGAGGCCACTGGGCAGACACCATTCGTACTCAATAATGGGCAACACCCTAGGGTACCGGTACCGTTTCCCGCTGCTGCACCTTCTCCTCTTGTGGCCGACTGGGCAACTAATGCCAGAGAGGTTTGGGATCGGACTCAAGAGTCGATCCAAGCAGCTAAGGACCGTATGAAGACGGTGTCCGATCGGTTTCGTCGCCCGGCTCCTGTCTTTTCTCCAGGGGATTTTGTGTGGCTCTCTGCAAAACACGTGAAACTTAGAGTGAGCTCTATCAAATTTGCTCCTCGCTTCCTGGGTCCTCATGAGGTTCTTCGACAGGTAAATCCTGTAGTCTACCAATTGAAGTTACCCGTCCATCTTAGGATCCATGACAAATTCCATGTTTCACTGCTAAAGCCGGCTATTTTACCTCACGCTCATGAAGTGCCTTCTCCTGCCTCTGATTCCTCTCGCTCTAGCTATGAGGTACGAGCCATAGTTGGTTCTAAGATGATTAGAGGGCGCAGGTTTTTCTTGATAGATTGGGAGGGCTATGGCCCGGAATATCGCTCTTGGGAGCCTGAGGAGGCTGTCCATGCTCCCGACTTAGTTGCCGATTACCTGCGTCGCCGGGAGGGGGGCCCTTGAGGGGGAGGTACTGTTACGGTTGCTGTGGCTCTGGAGACTATGTCCGGATTTCTTGCTACTGCACATGTGCAAGCGCTGGAGACTAAGTCCTATCTTGGAGCCATTGCATATGTGCGGGTGACATCATCGCTGACACGAGGTCACATGTCTCTGACACCTTCTAAGCTGATTGGCCACTGGTCATGTGCTTGTGACACGTGGTCACATGTCTCTGACACCTTCTATGCCGATTGGTCGCTGGTCATGTGCTTGTGACGCTTTGCTCGGTGATAGGCCAGCGTGACGTCATTGCTGTCATTCTGGCAGCGGATTGGCTCTGGTGTCCTCCATCTTGGATGTGGCACAGAGTCTATATAAGACCCTGACGCACGCCGCCCGGCGCTCAGTCCTCTTGGTTCATGCATGAGGGTAGACGCCCTGTGCACGTCCCTCTAGGCATCTTTCTGTCTATGTTAGGTGAGCGCTACCGGCAGGGTAGCGTTCTTATACCTTACAGCTTCGGCTGCAGTCCGTATCCTTACCTCTTAGTGGAACGGACATAGGCAGGTGCCTGAGGCACATGGTCCGGCTGGGCCTTGTGATTCTACTCATAGGTGGACGTTGCCGCTAGAGTAACGTTCCTTATACTGCGTCTGGCAGTTGTTCGTATCCTCGCACACTAGGGGAGCGAACAAAGGTAGGAGCTTTGTGCGGCTTATGCTGCTGTCCGTCTCTTTTGCACCACTAGAAAAGCGGACCTAGGCAGGTGCCATATCTAGTGGTTCATGTCCTCGCACACTAGTGGAGAGAACGCAGGTAGGAGCTTTGTGCGGCTTACGCTGCTGTCCGTCTCCTGGCACCACTAGATGAACGGACCTAGGTAGGTGCCATTTCACACTCACTGCTTTTGTCTCTGTGATCTTTAACAGAGACCATTCCACACACCCTCCAAGTAAGGGAGGAATTGCATTATTTTCTAATTATATTCCTCTGTGAGTTTAACAGAGGTATTGCACTCTGCACTTGTGCTATTATTTTTTACAGTGGCACACTTATATACCCCTTATCCTCTGCCATAGTCTGCAGCAGAGTCTTTGCACGGTGGACCCTGACTGTCTGACATTCCTTTAGGTTTTATTATCAGACAGCCCCCCGTAACAATGTGCCAATCCTGACGCTTCACCCCAGCTCATCCCGTGCCTTGGTGCAGTGGCAAACGGGGTAATAAGTGGGGTTGATACTAGCTGTAAGGTCACCTGACATCAAGCCCAGCAGTTTGTGATGTCATGGTATCTATCATATACCCGACATCACAAACTGTCAGTACTAACAAAAAAAAATAGACAAAAATAAATTTATTTGAAAAAACACTCCCCAAAACATTCCCTCTCTCAGCAATTTATTGTAAGGAAAAAAAAATAAGGGGGTCCCACGATGACTCTGGACCGTCTAGAATATGGGGGGACTTGCTCGGGGAATGTATCTCCCATTTTCTAGGAATGCAGACCCTCCATGTGAGGAGTGTGGGTGCAATGAATCTCCACCCACTCTCCCCAGGTCCACAGCAGCAGAGTCCATGTCGTAACTGTTGCTATCAGAGCTGCAATACCCTGCTCATGAGGTAAGGGCATGCCTAATCAGGAGAACTATTCTACATTTTTAAATATTGGTATTTGCTGATATTATTGCTATTCCACCTACTATATATTGGGGATTGGCTCTTGGAGATGGAATACCCCTTTAAGTCCAGTTATCCAGCTGAATGAATACTAAACAACAGAGCTCGCTATTTAGACATGTTATTTTGCGGCGTATAACGGACTCTCATGTTTGGTAGTCGTTCAGCAGGGCAATTGTAAAATCAAATACCTCCATTTGGAAATGTAGTATAGCTCTCCTGATCAACTATGTCCCTTACCTCATGAGCAGCGCATTGCAGTATGCAGTATGCATGGTTACCGCCACCCACTGTGTCTGAACACAGGAAGCTGAGCTGACAGCCGCTCTGTGCATGCGGCAGCATCTATTGTGAAGGAGAGGGCCGCGGGTGATCAACGCTGCACAGTTACCGTTTGACACAAGGGAACACTGGTGGGGTTATAGGGGGTGACCTGGCAGGGCCTGGGGAGGAGTTTTCTGTCGCATGTGTCATGGCACATGCAACAGAAATCAGAGGAGTGGGGTGAATGCGGCCAGCGCGCTGCTGTGTGCGTGGCCATTTTCGATTTCCAGGAGGAGGTCAGGGGGGCGGCACTTTGGCGACACCGGGGGACAAGAGGGGACCGGGGAGGAGATTTATCTCCCATCTGACATGTTTGTTCATGCCAGATGGGAGATGAATGATTTTTTACCGGCGCTGTCATTTACTGTAACGTGATCATCGGTGTACGGTGTATACCTGTGATCACGTGAGCGGGGATTGGAAAAAACATCCAGAATCATGATCTTCAGGGTCTCAGCTACCCCCTGAAACCCCGGAGATTTTCTGATGCTGGGGGGCGCTATTCACTTATTTCTGCCTGCTGTTTATAAATGGCAGATCAGAATAAGGCTACATTCACACGACCGATCCGTTTTTGCGGTTTCGCAAAAAACTGTCTGTTTTTTTCACGCATACATCCGTGGGGCATCCGTATACGGTCCATATGTCATCCGTTTGTCATCCGTGTGCCTTCCGTTTTTTGCGTACTCCAAAAAATCTGAATGAGGGAAAATACATAAATTTACCCAGGATCCATAGCTTCAACCTACATAAGGCGGTCACATGTTCACTCCAGTGCCATTTTCTACTGCTTTTCACAGCGTAGAGCGCTCTGGTGATTTTCTTATGCTTGTACACTTCATAACAGTCTTTTCTGTCATTATAATGGCAGAAAGACACATAATGTCCCACTCTCCTGCATTTTGTAATTTGGCATCCTTTGGTGCCTTTCATGTGGCACTAAGGGGTGCTGAGCCTTGTATTTACCAAAAAAATAAATAAATTAAAAAAAAAAAATGACGTGGGGTTCCCCCTATTTTTGATAGCCAGCTAAGGTAAAGCAGATGGCTGCAGCCTGCCGACCACAGCTGGCAGCTTCACCATGGGTGGTAATCCAAAACTGAGGGCACCTTACGCTGTTATTTTAAATTAAATAAATAATTTAAAAAAAAAAAAACACTTGGGAATCCCCCCAAAATTGGATCACCAGCCAAGGTAAAGCAGACAGCTGGGGTCTGATATTCTCAGACTAGGAAAGTCCATGGTTATTGGGCTCTCCCCAGCCTAAAAATAGCAGTCCGCAGCCACCCCAGAAGTGGCACCTCAATTAGATGCGCCAATCCTGGTGCTTCTCCCCAGCTCATCCCATTGCCCTGGTGCGGTGGCAAACGGGGTAATATATGGGGTTAATACCAGATGTGTAATGTCACCTGGCATCGAGCCCTGGGGTTCGTGATGTCAGGCGTCTATCAGATACCCGACGTCACCAACCCAGTCAGTAATAAAAAAATAGACGACAAACACATTTTTATTTGAAAGAACACTCCCCAAAACATTCCCTCTTTCACCAATTTATTAGAAAGAAAAACAAATCCAGGTCTGATGTAATCCAAGGGGTTCCCATGATGATCCATACCATAGTCAATGTTCCAGTCAATGAAAAAAAGAATGTTCCATATTGGCTAGGAGAGCAATGCAGTGACCTGAACTAACATCAATAGGTCAGCCCAGGTCACTGCAGGGCATGACAAGTGCTGCTGTCAGGAGGTTAGCGAGGTACATTACCTGCGGTGATCGCTGCACTCCTGATAGCAGAGCTGTCACTGAGTTCAATGACCGCCGCCTTCACAACCAAGTATCGCGGGTGCCTGTGACATCACCGCTAGTCACAGTCTCGGATCGGCAGCGAGAGGAGATGTGAAAAGCGGCGGCCATGGAGGTCAGTGACAGCGCTGATGTCGGGAGGGCAGGACTTCATCACCACAGGTAAGGAACTTCACTAACCTCCTGACAGCGCTTGTCATCCCCGCGGCTGCTGGCACTGCAGTGTGGGCAGCTGTGGACACCGTACAGTGCGGGCAGCTGTGGACAATGCTGAGCGGCAGCCGCGGGGCGGGAGCTGGGGCTTAAGCGGGACACAGACTGCAGCAGCATCCAACAGAAGTGCTTCTGTGTGGCTTTCGGGGATTTTTGCACACATAGCCAGGGTAAACATCGGGTTAAGCAAAGCACTTTGCTTGGATACCCGATATTTACCCTGGTTACCAGCTTACCGCAAGCTGCCAGCGATGACTCCCTGCACACATAGCTGTAAAAAGCCACGCTTTTTGTTGATCCAACCGTTCTTGAACGTAACTAGAACTGTCGAGCTTTTAGCAGTTCGAGTTCGATCTCGAGCACCCCCCAAAATCACTCGAATATGAAATTGGCGAACCTCGAACATCGCTCAACAATATTAATTACAACTTTTACAAAATTCAAATGACATTTCTTCCATTCCGAGCCTTCCATTTTGTCTAAACACAGGTTTTTAGCCAAATATGGGGTACCACTGCACTCATAAGAAATTGGATAACATACTGTGGGGTCCACTTTTTGGTGTTGCTTCTTGAAAAAGGGAGAAATTTGGATCTAAAGCAACATTTTTGGGAAAAAAAATTAAAATTTTAAATATGGTGACCTAAAGTTATCAAATTCTGTAACATACCTGTGGGTTCAAAATGCTCATTATACCACTGGATAAAATCCCTGAGGGGTCTAATTTCTGGAAAGGGATCACATGTAGGGTAGCTTTATTGTTTATGCACCTCAGGAGATCTCCAAACACGACATGGCATTCGCTAATGATGCCAGCCAAATTTGCATTCATATGGCGCTGCTTCCTTTCCGAGCCATGCCATGTGCCCAAACAGTTGATTGCAGCCACATATGAAGTATCTGCATTACTCAGGAGAAATTGCACAATACATTTTATGGTGCATTTTTTCCTCTTACCCTTGTGAAAAAAAGCTTTCTGGGTGAAGTAACAATGTTATGGTAAAAATGTATTTTTTTATTTTCACTGTTCAACGTTATGAAATTCTGTGCAGCCCCTGGGGATTCAAGGTTCTCACCAAATATCTAGATTAATTCCTTGAAGGGTCTCATTTCCAAAATGGGGTTACATGTGGGGGGAGCTCCAGTTTTTAGACACCTCAACGGCTCTCCAAACCCAACATGGCGTCCGCTAATGATTCAAGCCAATTTTACAGTTTAGTTTCCAAATTATGGTCACTGATGGGGGGTTTCTGCTGTTTAGGTACCATAGGAGCCCTACAAATGCAACATGGTACCTGCAATAATTTTCAGCCAATTTTGCTTTCCAAAATTCAAATATTGTTCCTTCCGTTCCGAGCCCTCCCATTTGTCCAAACAAAGGTTTCTGACTACATGTGGGGTATCACAGTGCTAAAAACAAAAAGTGGGTATCAAACTGGGGGGTCCACTTTTTGGCTTTACCTCTTTAAAAAGTGAGAAATGTGGTGCTAAAGCTAGATTTGTGTGTTCCATATTGTGCTATTTATTTTAAAAGAGAATAACTTGGGTCTAGAACAACATTTTTAGGTAAAATGATAATTTTTGGTTTTTTGTTTCATTCCACATCGCTTTAGTTCCTGTAAAGCACCTGAAGGGTCAATAAACTTTTTAAGTCTGATTCTGACTACTTTGAGGGGTGTAGTTTTTAGAATGGTGTCACTTTTGGATATTTCATTTCACCTATGCCTCTTAACCTCATCTTAAATGTGATGTGGTCCCTAAAAAATGGTTTTCTAAATTTTGTTGAAAAAATGAGAAATTGCTGATGAATTTTGAACCCTTCTAACTTCCTAAGCCCCAAAACTTTTGACTAAAAAATTGCTCTAATTTAAAGTAAACATGTGGGAAATTTAATTTATTAACCATTTTGTTTGACATAACACGCTGATTTGAGGGCATAAAAATTAAAAGTTTCAAAATTTGCAAAATTTTCATCAAATTTCAGATTTTTTCACAAAAGAAAGCAAAAAAAATGTTCTAAATTTACCACTTTTATAAAGTACAATATGTCACATAAAAACAATGTCAGAATCACTGGGATCCATTGAAGTGTTCTAGAGTTATAACTTATAACCTGTCAAATTAACATTAACCAGAATTGAAAAAAATGGCCTGGTCATAAAGTATAAAATTGGCTTTGTCCTGAAGGGGCTAATGTCTTTTGTTCTGAATCTCTGCTTGTCCCCAGCTGCAGCAACCTCTCTCCACAATATTTCGTCTGAGGGGTTACAGCTGTTCTGTTATACATGTATGCCTAATAACTAAATAAATGTTTTAGTACTTACATGATTTTATCACTAAATTCATAAGGAACTAAAATCTTTTGTATTGTACTTTTCTCATAATGGACTGAAAGCGCAGATAATGATATAAGATTCAAGAAAAAGCATTAAAAATGATATGTATAAAATATGTATAAACCAAAACATCCGGATATTTCAATAACAACTAAATAAATTATATAAAAAACAATTATTCTGTACTTTGATAATTGTTTGCACTTAGTGGAAGTGTCTGATGGATTGGGGGGCAGAGAAGTGAATATATACAGGAACAATACAGATTATAGACAAAGGATCCGCTGCTCTCACTGACCAAAGAGAAGGGATCCTGGAGAAGAAGTAAGGAAGGTAATGAAATCTATCTATCTATCTATCTATCCCTCTATCTATCTATCTATCTATCCCTCTATCTATCTATCCCTCTATCTATCTATCTATCTATCTATCCCTCTATCTATCTATCCCTCTATCTATCTATCTATCTATCTATCTATCTATCCCTCTATCTATCCCTCTATCTATCTATCCCTCTATCTATCCCTCTATCCCTCTATCTATCTATCTATCTATCTATCTATCTATCTCTCTATCTATCTATCCCTCTATCTATCTATCTATCTATCTATCTATCCCTCTATCTATCTATCAATTATTCTTATTAGATTTCTAGTTATTTTAAAACAGCAAGATATTATACCAGTATTGTGCTCATTATTGGATTTATTTCTTACAGTGAATTTGGTCATGTTGTGTCTTTTCATTATTTTCAGACTGGAACATGATCTTATAAGTAGGTTATTAGGAGAATTGTGCGGACAGATTCCCTTTCGGGCGTCTCCAGGTAGATATTGAGCTGATGGGTTTGGGTGTTATGTCTCGTGTGATGAGTGATGATGATATAACTGTAGTAAGTCATTCCACAGCAGAACATGACGTCTTTATCAGCGGTGGATCCAACTCTCCTTGGAGACATATTTGTGGTACAAGATATAGGATGATTTGTGGCAAATTGTCCCTGAACTGCCAAATGAAATATTGAAATATTAATATTCTGTACATTTTCCATACTTTGCCCAATGCTAATATTTTTTAAAATTGTCCGTCACCAAGAACTTCCTTCAGCCGGCTTTATAATTTCCCCCACAATACTGTATAAGGTGGAAATAAATGTGATTAAAGTATTACATTACTTACCAGTCGTCATCCTCTGCCGCTTCCAGCGCTGCTCCAGTCTACTCCACCATCATGTGACCGCAGTTCTGTCCTGCCGGATCACTCAGCGTCTTCTGTGTGGAGCGGAGGTCACTTTTTCAGTGTTAGTGGTACTTTACACGCTGCGACATTGCTACCGATGTATCGTCGGGGTCACGTTGTTAGTGACGTACATCCAGCACCGTAGCGACATCTCAGCGTGTAACACTAATGAGCGACACGTCATTAATTTCCTTAATATCGCTGCTGTTTCTAGTAGACTAAAGGCCCCGTTACATGCAACGACGTATCTAACGATATATCGCCAGGGTCACGGATTCCGTGACGCAGATCCGGCATCATTAGCGACGTTGTTGCGTGTGACACCAACGAACGTCCGTTAACAAAAATGCTCACCTCATCGTTGATCGTTGACACGCCGTTCATTTTCAAAAAATCATTGATTGTTACATGACCGAGATTGTTCATCGTCCCCAAGGCAGCACACATCGCTACGTGTGACACCATGGGAGCGAGGAACATCTCCTTAAATGCATCCACCGGTAATGCGGAAGGAAGGAGGTGGGTGAGATGTTACGTTCCGCTCATCTCCGCCCCTCCACTTTTATTGGCTGGCCGCTTAGTGACGCCGCAGTGACGTCGCTATGATGCCGAACGCACCTCCCCCTTGAGGGAGGGATTATTCGGCGGTCATAGCGACGTCGCTGACCTGGTATGTGCGTGTGATGCTGCCGTATCGATATCGTTCGCTACGGCAGCGAGCACCAAATGTCGCACGAGCGACGGGGAAGGGAGCTATCGCGCTCGACATCGCTAGCAATCGCTAGCGATGTCATAGCGTGTAAAGTACCCTTTAGTCAATGAGACTCAGAGCGAGACAAGGAAAGCTGAAAACAGCAAAAGACGGAGACTGGTAACTAATGTAATATAAGCTCTACACACATTACTACATTACTGATTGCTGATAGAAGGGAAAGTAAAATAAAGCAAAAAAAAGCATAAATTTCGCAGTGGTCCTTTGATATAATGACACAATTTCTACTGTGAACACAATGATTATGTTATAGTCTGTTGTATTTTATTATTATTTATTTTTCATGTAGGTAAATCCTCAGAATGGACTCTGGTGATAATGATCTGACCAAATCGAACACAAATTTGAACTTTGAAAAAAGGTAAGTTTATGTTCCTAATTCTTTATTTCTGTGAGATATCAGTGCAGACTCCATTCACATCTATAGCCGAGCCTCCGCCCCGACTACATTAATATTCATAAGTTTTTTACACTATCTGACATGAAATCTGAATAAACCTTTCCTGTTTTAGGTGAATTAGGAACCAAAACTATTTCTATTTGCCAAATCCCAGAATAATGAGAGAGAGAATGTTTTAAGGTATTTTTATTACTTTCTACAAAGTCAAAAATTTACATCCATGGCATTAGTATTTGGTGGCATTGCCCTTACACTGTGTTAAGGGCGCTTTACACGCTACAATATATCTTACGATGTGTCGGCGGGGTCACGCCGTAAGTGACGCACATCCGGCATCGTAAGTTACATTTTAGCCTGTAACAGCTACGTGCGATTGCGATTGAACGGTAAGGCGTTCATCGCACGCACGTCGTTCAATTCCTAAAAATTGAACATCAGGTTGTTCATCGTACCCGGGGTAGCACACATTGCAGTGTGTGACACCCCGGGAACGATGAACTGCAGCTTACCTGCATCCCACGGTTCCCGCCGGCAATGCGCAAGGAAGGAGGTGGGCGGGATGTTTATGTCCCGCTCATCTCCGCCCCTCCGCTTCTATTGGCCGGCTGCCGCGTGACTTCGATGTGACGCCGAACGTCCCTCCCACTCCAGGAAGTGGATGCTTGCCGCCCACATCGAGGTCGTATGGAAGGGTAAGTACGTGTGACGGGGGGGTTACTTGTTTGTGCGACACGTTCAACAAATTGAATGTGCCGCACATACGATGGGGGCGGGTACGATCGCATACGATATCGTATGCTGGATCGTATGGTGTAAAGCAGGCTTTTCTTGGGTGAAACATTTCGGATCTCCTTTCACACAAGTTTCTCACAATAGCTAGGAATTTGGGCCCACATTTGTATCACCCAACAGTTGATGCAATTTTCCTTCTGTGTGATGAGTTTTATTGTTTTTCATGGTGTAGTCACTAGAAGAAATCATATTGTCAATGGATGTCCCTTTTTTTAATTTAAATTTATATCCATTTTTAATAATATTAATCATTTTATCAGTGGACAAAATGGGTTAATATGTTTTAATTATTTAAAACGCTTAAAAAGTCTTCAAATCCAAAAAGGTGGCGCTGTTCTCCAATTATATTATAGCAGAAGAAGTTTTATTTGGCTCATGAAAGATATTCCAGCGCGTTTTGGCTAAAAAAACATAAAAAAGACAGGCTTCTTCAGGTGAAAATAACATGACCATGATGTTATTACACCTGAAGAAGGCTATCTTTTCTAAGATTTTTAGCCGAAATGCGTTGTTATATCTTTCATTAGTCAAATAAAACTTCTTCTGTCATAATATATTTGGAGATCAGTGTCACCTTTTTTGGATTTGAAGGCTTTTTAAGCATTTTAAATTACTGTTTCCTTGTGATCCTTGTGATCCTTAGGTGGAGGTGATTTACAGTGCTTCAAATCCTGGTGAGCAGCAGATTGGGATGGAGAGTGTGGAAATTGATCAAAAGAGATCTATGTGTTTGATGCAATTTGCAATAAGGTGAGTGCAATGTATGTACATTTTATAACCAACATTTACGGATTTGAATTACTGCATTTAGAGTGGCGCCTCGTGTGTCCCTTCTTATTTCTAACCCCTTAAAGCCAGCTTTACACCTTACAATTAGGTGTGCGATCTCGTATGCGATGTGACACGCCCAGGTCGCATATGCGATTGAATGAGATTTCACGTTGGTCGTTCATTTGCTGTCACACGTGCGTTAGTAGTCTATGTTAAATTGATCAATTTTGTGTGCGATCCTTTAGATCATGTGTTCTGTGACGTATGCATTGGGCACCTTTTTTTTTTTTTATTTATTGACTTGACAAGCGTGTGTAATGTGTAGGGATGCGTTTTTACTATGTCATCTGCCATTCAGCTCTGCTACATGGCCACTAACAGCAGACACAGACAGCCATGTAGCAGAGCTGGGTGGCAGATGACAGCAGACACAGAAAGAGCCGCACTGTCAGTTTGAACTCGGGTGAACCTCACCCGACTTCATTGTCATGCTGCGGCTCTGTCTGTGTCGCGTCCCGATTAGCGGTCACCAGTGAAGGGCTCACCGGTGACCGCTAATCTCCTGAGTAAGTGAATTGAGCAGCCCTCTCTCATACTCACCGATCCCCGATCCCCGGCGCCGCGCTGCACGGCATTCACACTGCTCCGGCGGCTTTTACTATTTTGAAAAAGCCGGCCGCTCATTAAACAATCTCGTATTCCCTGCTTTCCCCGCCCACCGGCGCCTATGATTGGTTACAGTGAGACACGCCCCCACGCTGAGTGACAGGTGTCACACTGCACCCAATCACAGCAGCCGGTGGGCGTGTCTATACTGTGTAGTGAAATAAATAATTAAATAATTTAAAAAAACGGCGTGCGGTTCCCCCCAATTTTAAAACCAGCCAGATAAAGCCATACGGCTGAAGGCTGGTATTCTCAGGATGGGGAGCTCCACGTTATGGGGAGCCCCCCAGCCTAACAATATCAGCCAACAGCCGCCCAGAATTGCCGCATACATTATATGCGACAGTTCTGGGGCTGTACCCGGCTCTTCCCGATTTGCCCTGGTGCGTTGGCAAATCGGGGTAATAAGGAGTTATTGGCAGCCCATAGCTGCCAATAAGTCCTAGATTAATCATGTCAGGCGTCTATGAGACACCTTCCATGATTAATCTGTAAATTACAGTAAATAAACACACACACCCGAAAAAATCCTTTATTAGAAATAAAAAACACACACATATACCCTGGTTAACCACTTTAATCAGCCCCAAAAAGCCCTCCTTGTCCGGCGTAATCCAGGATGATCCAGCATCGCTTCCAGCTCTGCTGCATGTAGGTGACCGGAGCTGCAGAATACACCGCCGCTCCTGTCACCTCCACACAGCAACTGAGGTGAGTATCGCGATCAGCTGAGCTGTCACTGAGGTTACCCGCGGCCACCGCTGCATCCACCGCTGGATCCAGTGACAGCGGGTAACCTCAGTGACAGCAGCTGATCGCGCGGCTGTCTTCATTACCTGCGTGGAGGTGACCGGAGCGGCGGTGTATTCTGCAGCTCCAGTCACCTCCATGCAGCAGCGCTGGATGCGACGCTGGACCATCCTGGAGTACGCCGGACAAGGAGGGCTTTTTGGGGCTGATTAAAGTGGTGAACCAGGGTATATGTGTGTGTTTTTTATTTCTAATAAAGGATTTTTTCGGGCGTGTGTTTGTTTATTTACTGTAATTTACAGATTAATCATGGAGGGTGTCTCATGGACGCCTGACATGATTAATCTAGGACTTATTGGCAGCTCTGGGCTGCGAATAAGTCCTTATTACCCCGATTTGCCAACGCACCAGGGCAAATCGGGAAGAGCAGGGTACAGCCCCAGAACTGTCGCATCTAATGTATGCGGCAATTCTGGGCGGCTGTTGGCTGATATTGTTAGGCTGGGGGGCTCCCCATAACGTGGAGCTCCCCATCCTGAGAATACCAGCCTTCAGTCGTATGGCTTTATCTGGCTGGTTTTAAAATTGGGGGGGACCGCACGCCGTTTTTTTTAATTATTTAATTATTTATTTCACTACACAGTATAGATACGCCCACCGGCTGCTGTGATTGGGTGCAGTGTGACACCTGTCACTCAGCGTGGGGGCGTATCTCACTGTAACCAATCATAGGCGCCGGTGGGCGGGGAAAGCAGGGAATACGAGATTGTTTAATGGGCGGCCGGCTTTTTCAAAACAGTAAAAGCCGCCGGAGCAGTGTGAACGCCGTGCAGCGCCGGGGATCGGGGATCGGTGAGTATGAGAGAGGGGGATAGACTGACATGGACAGAGAGTGAGGGACAGAGATAGTGACGGACTGACAGAGATTAGTGAATGACAGACATTGTGAGGCGCTTCAGAATGCAGCTTTTCAGCTGCGCTCTGAAGCAGACCTTTTTTAAGCTGCGGTGCAGAGCGCACACCTGCGCACATAGCCTCAGACACCAAAATCGTATGAGGGATGTCACACGTTACAATTGACTAGATTCGTGCAACAAAACGTCCAATGTATGAGGAATAAACGACGTGTATGCGATCACCGTAATTTCGTTCAATCTTGATCGCACGTAGGTGTCACACGCAAATACGTCACGAACGATGCCGGATGTGCGTCCCTTACAATTTGACCCCGACGACGGATTGAAAGATTTATTGAAGCGTGTAAAGCAGGCATAAGATTTACATTCGTATGAACCTGATAGTAATTGATACTGAATCAAGTAGAAAATATAATAGGAGAATCAGACGTATCAGTAATAGATTTGAATGTACCCTTCTTACTTACCATATAGCCTTTTCCATCATCAGCCCCTCTTTGAGGATCACTTTGTGGTTTTAATATGTGATGTCCCTTGAATGTCCTCTCCTTATTGGAATTTTTTGCCCCCCATTTGTACCCTGTTGTTCTTATCCATATATATATATATATATATATATATATATATATATATATATATACAGTGCCTACAAGTAGTTTTCAACCCCCTGCAGATTTAGCAGGTTTGATAAGATGCAAATAAGTTAGAGCCTGCAAACTTCAAACAAGAGCAGGATTTATTAACAGATGCATAAATCTTACAAACCAACAAGTTATGTTGCTCAGTTAAATTTTAGTAAATTTTCAACATAAAAGTGTAGGTCAATTATTATTCAACCCCTAGGTTTAATATTTTGTGGAATAACCCTTGTTTGCAATTACAGCTAATAATCGTCTTTTATAAGACCTGATCAGGCCGTCACAGGTCTCTGGAGTTATCTTTGCCCACTCCTCCATGCAGATCTTCTCCAAGTTATCTAGGTTCTTTGGGTGTCTCATGTGGACTTTAATCTTGAGCTCCTTCCACAAGTTTTCAATTGGGTTAAGGTCAGGAGACTGACTAGGCCACTGCAACACCTTGATTTTTTCCCTCTTGAACCAGGCCTTGGTTTTCTTGGCTGTGTGCTTTGGGTCGTTGTCTTGTTGGAAGATGAAATGACGACCCATCTTAAGATCCTTGATGGAAGAGCGGAGGTTCTTGGCCAAAATCTCCAGGTAGGCCGTGCTATCCATCTTCCCATGGATGCGGACCAGATGGCCAGGCCCCTTGGCTGAGAAACAGCCCCACAACATGATGCTGCCACCACCATGCTTGACTGTAGGGATGGTATTCTTGGGGTCGTATGCAGTGCCATCCAGTCTCCTAACGTCACGTGTGTGGTTGGCACCAAAGATCTCGATCTTGGTCTCATCAGACCAGAGAACCTTGAACCAGTCTGTCTCAGAGTCCTCCAAGTGATCATGAGCAAACTGTAGACGAGCCTTGACATGACGCTTTGAAAGTAAAGGTACCTTACGGGCTCGTCTGGAACGGAGACCATTGCGGGGGAGTACGTTACTTATGGTATTGACTGAAACCAATGTCCCCACTGCCATGAGATCTTCCCGGAGCTCCTTCCTTGTTGTCCTTGGGTTAGCCTTGACTCTTTGGACAAGCCTGGCCTCGGCACGGGTGGAAACTTTCAAAGGCTGTCCAGGCCGTGGAAGGCTAACAGTAGTTCCATAAGCCTTCCACTTCCGAATGATGCTCCCAACAGTGGAGACAGGTAGGCCCAACTCCTAGGAAAGGGTTTTGTACCCCCTTGCCAGCCTTGTGACCCTCCAAGATCTTGTCTCTGATGGCCTTGGAATGCTCCTTTGTCTTTCCCATGTTGACCAAGTATGAGTGCTGTTCACAAGTTTGGGGAGGGTCTTAATTAGTCAGAAAAGGCTGGAAAAAGAGATAATTAATCCAAACATGTGAAGCTCATTGTTCTTTGTGCCTGAAATACTTCTTAATTTTTTAGGGGAACCAAACAGAATTCTTGTGGTTTGAGGGGTTAAATAATAAATGACCCTCTGAATAAACTTTTCACAATTTAAAAAAAAAAATAAAAAAAGAAATAACATTCTTTTTTGCTGCAGTGCATTTCACACTTCCAGGCTGATCTACAGTCCAAATGTCACAATGCCAAGTTAATTCCGAATGTGCAAACCTGCTAAATCTGCAGGGGGTTGAATACTACTTGTAGGCACTGTATATATATATATATATATATATATATATATATATATATATATATATATATAAATTAGTGGTGTCCTGTGCTGATGTGTTGGTTGATGGTCCCTCCACCCCGACGCGCTTTTTGCCCTCCTTCTCCAGGGGTGGAGGGATTGCCAAAAATACATCCACAGAGGGAGTACATTTTGCCTCTTTGTATATAACTCTATGGTCAATATTTGTCATTATTTCATTATTATTTTTGTTTTTGCATATTCATTGCATATGAATTCTTCATATTACATGTCTACAACTCATTGAATACATATTTGGTATTTTATATGATACATTATTATGGAGCACTGATGGATTTATTTGGAGGTAGCTTAATACATAATTAACTCATGGGTGTCTAGATATTCCGGTAACTCTTTGTCATTGTGGTATTCTTACCTTTTTAACAAATATGTGTTTTTTATGAATTTTCAATAAATAATATAATATTTTACTCTTTATCACATGGCTTTGATTTTTGTGGGAGCTGATGTTGTTTTACTGCATTTGGATAATTATTGAATGTGGACGCTTGATTGGTACTTGATTTTGCTATTTGTGTGTTTTTACTCCAATGATTCAGTGATTGTTTTCTTAATCCATGTGTTACCACACTTTATACCTATCACCTTTTTATGCTGCTTGTATATATTGATGATAATTTTCTGATCTGTGAGGTTACAGTGTGTTGTGACTGAATTGTATTTCATAGTCATTTTCATACTGAATCGCCATTGTAAATTAGCATTCTCTACATCACTTATTTTATATGTAAGCCCTTCCCTGGTTCCGTGAGGATTATAGTTATTATGTGTCATCTCCCCACCAGAGTCCGCTCCTGCGACTTCTGCTCCAATCACAAGGCGACGCCGTGTTCCAGCCATGGATAGTGCTGGTGATAGAAGAGGAGTCGATGCCCGTGGCTCTGCTGACCACAGGCTCCTCTCATCCATTAAGCTGGGTTTCCCTGGCACCTGCAATACCACTGGCTGACTGTAGGTGGTGTGTGTTTTCCAGCTGAAGTTGCCATCATTCACCTGCCGCCAATGGGAAGACACCACACTGTTATGATTTGGAACCATGGAACACCCCCATAATTCATTGGTAAAAGGTAACAAGAGCATTGGCAACTAATCTGGCCACCATCCCCTTACTAACCATCAACACTAGAAGTAGCCGAGGGGTGAACTAACATCCTATGCACCACGAACCGCTCTTGTTATACCAATGAACAGAAAGCAGGAACCATACAAATTCAAAAAGCAACAAACACATGGACTAATAGGAGCAAAACTCCAAACATAGCTGCAGGGAGCTTCCCAGCTAAGCAACTGAGAGGGAAGATCCCTGCATGCAAATAAACTGACAATTACCACAACAAATGACAAACTCAGATAAGAGCAAAAAGAACCAAATAACAAATAAAGAGCCAAGCATTTATCTGGGATAGAAGTGGTCTGGAGCAGGATGAAGCAGGCTGGTGAACAAAGAGCAACTGACATCCGGCACAGCCTGCCAGCAGACCAGGGTTTAAATAGCCAGAGAGTTAGCAATGGAAACGCCCATTGCTCAACACACCTGGTCTCTGTCCAAACCATTCCTGGCCACAAGAGGGAGCTTCACAGCAGCAAAAGCATAACTGACATTCACAACACCACACCCTTCTTATCCCTTCTCCTGTCATCTGACCACTGCCAGAGATAGTTTGTATTCTTGGTTCCTGTGTTATTTTTATAGTGATTCCTGTGTGCTGATCTCTGCTTGTTTCCTGACTACGTCTTCTGCCTGCTGTTTATGTTCCTCGCTGCCCAATCTGGATTTGACCACTGCTTGTTTTCTGATTACATCCTTGCCTGCCGATTCTGTCCCTGTTCTGATATTCCTGGTTTGACCTTGCCTGACGACTACTCTCTCGGACTGCTGCCTTCAACAGGTAGTGATCTCCAGGGCCCTGTGTAATTCCAAATCCCTGTATAGGGGTTAAAGGGTTTCAGGGTTCTAGGGGTCCTGTTTGGTGAGTGGCTTCCCTCTAGCCTGTCCATTACAGCCCGTCTGAGACTGTGGATCCAGGCAGGCGTTACATTAATGGGAATCCCGTCAATGGTTTCTTGGTAGCCTATGTGCTTTTTAAAATTGTGTTTAACTCCTTGTCAGATTTTCTTGCTTGATGTTTCATATATTGTGTTGCTCTCGATCCTCTGTGCATACTTTCCATTCTCTGCTTAGCGGTAATGTAAAGGTGCCGCTCTTGTGGGGCAGGGTCAGGGCCGCCGGCTGCTTCAGCGTCGCTATACCTTGTATCACATTCCCTGTGGTCACAGCACAGCTGCACATTACAGATTGTGATGAGACCACAAGGGATTGTATTCATGGTACAGTGCGGCTGAGGCACCTGGTGGACAGATACTAGAAGAGCGGCCCGTGGGCAAGACAGAGATTTATATATTGGTAACTTTACTTACATCTACCCTGTCCTCTCTCCTCAGGTCACCTAACAATAACAACTTTCATGATTATGATAACATCGTACAGAAGACATTGATTACAATTTTCAGCATTGTCTTTGCTCTCGGGATTATCGGTAATGGATTTGTCATCTGGATTGCCGGATTCAGGATGAAGAACACAATCAGTGCCGTGTGGTTCCTCCACCTGGCCATCGCGGACTTCCTGTGCTGTGCGTCTCTGCCTATGAGGATTATTGAGTGGGTTGCATATCACACACACACCACACATTTTGTACATTGCATATTGAACATTTTCCTGTTAAATATAAACATGACCTCCAGTGTTCTCCTCCTGACGGCCATGAGTATTGACCGCTGGGTGTCCGTCATGTGGCCATTCTGGGCCAAAGTCCATAGAACCTGTAATGTGGTGAGAATCTGTGCAGCGATCATCTGGGGGCTGAGCCTCATTGTAGCGGGATTAGTCTTTTATTCATATAGATACGGTGCAACTTATCATAGTGAATTGTGTGTATTTTATTATTACTCCAATCTTTATAACCCAGATTTACATCACATAATTCTGCTGATCAGATTTGTTACAATGTTTGTTTTCCCTTTTCTCATCATCGTTACCTTTTATGTCACCACTTTCTGCAAACTGAGAAAAAGTAAGAGACCCCAGAGATCTGAGAGATCCTCCAGGATCATCACCGCTGTTATACTGTGTTTCTTCATCTGCTGGCTTCCATATTACATCTTCCCACTAATAACAAGGTATTACGTACATGTCCTTCTAACCCCAATTCTACACACAATTGTGATCATCCTGGCTTGTCTTAACAGCTGCATGAAACCAATCATTTATGTCTATATGGGACCGGGTTTCCGACAAGGTTTCTTCAGATCCATCCCCGTCAGGGTAGAAAGAGCCTTAAGTGAACATCCTAATGACCTGTGCAGAGAAGAAGATGGAGGAAATATTCGCTCTACTGAAGTGTAATATAGAATCAGAAAATTCATCAATCCCATCATATAGCATCAAAGGATAAGTCCATGTGAGATGCACATGTCCACCATATAAACATATAAAAAGTGGAGAAAGCGTGGACTTTAAGGAAATTTTTAAAAGGTCAAATTTTATTGGAAAAAGTTTAAAAAATACACATAATTGTAAAGAGCATAATAAATGGAACACGAGTATGCATACAGGACACTGAACAAGACATATACAGACTGACAGAATCCAATAGTATTAACATGTATGGAGATTAATGAGACATTCCTCATGTATTACAAAATGCATAAAATGGAAAAATTCATTACAATAAATGGCATAATCTAAAAGTGCATATAGATCAAAAGCGGAAGTGTTTATTGCACAAAGTTAGTTAGGTGCCATGTAAAAAAGAAGAACAGCAGTCTGCCCCCTGCAGGACAATGGTAAAAATGAACCGGCTCAAATATAAGTGCTAATAGTACATAATATCAGATCAAAGTTTTCAAGTATTGTACAAACCGGTTTGAAGATGTATACCTGCAGGGGGACTGCTGTGGACCGCCCAACGCGCGTTTCACGTGTCTAAGTGCTCGCTTTATCAAGGGGGATGAACTATTGGATTCTGTCAGTCTGTATATGTCTTGTTCAGTGTCCTGTATGCATACCCGTGTTCCATTTATTAGGCGCTTTACAATTATGTGTATTTTTTAAACTTTTTCCAATAAAATTTGACCTTTTAAAAATTTCCTTAAAGTCCACCCTTTCTCCACTTTTGATGTGTAATATACAAGTGCATCTCAATAAATTAGAATATCATCAAAAAGTTAATTTATTTTAGTTGTTCAATACAAAAAGAGAAACATTATATAGAGTAGTTACACACAGAGGGATCTATTCCTATATATTTTATAGAGACATTACACACAGAGGGATCTATTATATATATATAGGAATAGATCCCTCTGTGTGAAATGACTGTACATAATATATAGGAATAGATTCCTCTGTGTGTAATGACTCTATATAATATATAGGAATAGATCCCTCTGTGTGTAATGACTCTATATAATATATAGGAATAGATCCCTCTGTGTGTAATGACTCTATATAATATATAGGAATAGATCCCTCTGTGTATAATCACTATATAATATATAGAAATAGATCCTTCTGCGTGTAATGACTCTATATAGTATATAGTAATAGATCCCTCTGTGTATAATAACTATATAATATATAGAAATAGATCCTTCTGTGTTTAATTACTCTATAATATAGTAATAGGTCCCTCTGTGTGTAATGACTCTATATAATATATAGGAATAGATCCCTCTGTGTATAATCACTATATAATATATAGAAATAGATCCTTCTGTGTGTAATGACTCTATATAGTATACAGTAATAGATCCCTCTGTGTATAATGACTATATAATATATAGAAATAGATCCTTCTGTGTTTAATTACTCTATAATATAGTAATAGGTCCCTCTGTGTGTAATGACTCTATATAATATATAGGAATTGATCCCTCTGTGTGAAATGACTCTACATAATATATAGGAATAGATCCCTCTGTGTGTAGTGACTCTATATAATATAGATCCCTCTGTGTGTAATGACTCTATATAATATATAGGAATAGATCTCTCTGTGTGTAATGACTCTATATATCATATAGGAATAGATCCCTCTGTGTGTAATGACTCTATATAGTATATAGTAATAGATCCCTCTGTGTATAATGACTATATAATATATAGAAATAGATCCTTCTGTGTTTAATTACTCTATAATATAGTAATAGGTCCCTCTGTGTGTAATGACTCTATATAATATATAGGAATAGATCCTTCTGTGTTTAATTACTCTATAATATAGTAATAGATCCCTCTGTGTGTAATGACTCTATATAATATATAGGAATAAATTCTTCTTTGTGTAATTACTCTATAATATAGTAATAGATCCCTCTGTGTGTGATGACTCCATATAATATATAGGAATAGATCCCTCTGTGTGTGATGACTATATAATATAAAAGAATAGATCCCTCTGTGTGTAATGACTCTATATAATATATAGGAATAAAAGTAAAAAAAAAAAAGGATTTGCAGTCTGATAAGTGAAATCTTTATGGATATTTAACATTCTCTTTAAAGGTGTAAAATAATCTCAGACATTTATAATCAATCACAGGACGGAGCCCAAGTTCCAGCCTAGAAATGTGTGTAATAGGTAGAATGTGTCCTGTGCCCGGAGAATATTACTCCAGTGTATTCTTGTATCTTTCTATCACTGATGTCACTAATTACTAATAATCTTATATCTGTAACCTGAGCAGTATTTGCTGATATAGAAGTTACAGGAGTAAATGTGCGACGTATTTCACTCTGCTCCAATAATAACAATGTTATATCACAAAAAGAGAAATAATAATGGCCTCTCGCATTGTAGTAATGTGGCATTGTAATGTCTCTGGATATTAATCTTATTCCTCACAGTTGGGTTTCTTCTAGAGGTAATATCATCTCAGACATTTATACATTATTCACAGGACGGGGGACCCCAAATTCCAGTGCAGATGTTGGTCCCGAGGTCGGACGTATCCTGCACCATGAGAATATGACATTACCTATATATGTTACATGCTTTTCTGCTCTCGTGTTATAATATTCTACCAGATATAATCTTATATCTCTGTAACTGGAAATGTATGCGATAAATGTGAAGCAAAGCTTGTATGAGCAAATATATAAAATGTATCAATATGTTGCAATTATAAAGATTTTACAATGCAAAAATAAAAAAAGTCATCAAATGATGTTGAACTCGGTGTTGTAACCATACAGTGTTAGTCCTCCTTCACAAGTCCGTGCAAAGCAAAAACGTTTTGCATGGTCAATGGTGAAGGTATGTATGTGTGTGTATGTGTGACATCCGGATAGCACACGGACAACATGAGCTGTATATTTACCTGTCTCCGGCGCTGCTGTTACTTCCGGGTCCATGGCGAGTGTAGTGAATATGCATACGCATAATGAGTGGGCCCGGAAGTAACAGCAGAAGCAGGGAAAGCAGCGCTGGGGACAGGTAACTATAAATAAAAAATATTTTTAAGTGATGAGTTTTCTCCGGTACATGTCATACTGATGTGCCGTGGATCACATCAGTGTGCGGTTCGTGTGACACCTATGCGGCCAGCAGAAAAGGGACATGTCGACATGTGGAGCACACGTACATGCATGTTCTCCACATGGACACATGGTCCGAGGAATAACACAGATGTGTGACAAATCCCATTGATTTTAGTGGGTCTGCATGTGTCCGTGCCTCCTGATAACAGCCACCACACATACCGGAGACACAGATGTGTGGAGTAGGCCTTAAGCGGTTTTTACACACTGCGACATCGCTAGCCGATGCTAGCGATGCCGAGCATGATAGCACCCGCCCCCGTCGTACGGCCGTTATGTGGTGCTCGCTGCCGTAGCGAACATTATCGCTACGGCATCGTCACGCGCACTTACCTGCCCTGCAACGTCTCTGTGACCAGCGATCCACCTCCTTTCCAAGGGGGCGGTTCATTCAGCGTCACAGCGACGTCACAGCAGCGTCACTGAACCGCCACCCAATAGAAAACAAGGGGCGGAGATGAGCAACAGGGTCATGCCGCCCACCTCCTTCCTTCCTCATTTTCCAGTGGAGGCAGGTAAGGAGATGTTTGTCGCTCCTGTGGTGTCACACACAGCGATGCGTGCTGCTACAGGAACGACAAACAACATCGTACCTGTGGCTGCAGCGATATTATGGAAATGAGCGACGTGACAACAAGCAACGATTTTTGACGTTTTTGTGCTTGTTGATCGTCGCTCATTTGCGTTACACGCTGCGATGTCGATAATGGCTCTGGATGTGCGTCACTAACGATGTGACCCTGACGATATCTCGTTGCCGATGTCGCAACGTGTAAAGCCCGCTTTAGGCCTTTTTCACACATCAGTTTTTTGCATCAGTGTTTTATCAGTATTTGGATGCCAAAATCAGGAGTGTCTCCAAGGCCTCTTTCACACGCACGTGCCTCCGGTACGTGTTTGGCAGTTTTCTCACGTACCGGAGACATGTACACACGTAGACCTAGGTATTCTCATGGTTTTGGACACATGTAGGTATTTGCGCACAGAACGTGTGCCCGTTCCCTACTTCCATGGGTTTCTCACGCCGACATGCCCGTTTTCTCTCCGGCATCACGGGTGTCACATGGAACGCAAACGTGTCACACGTAACACATACAGACCACACGGATGTGTTCCGTGTGACACACACCGGAGAGAAGACATGTGTCTATGTGAAAAAAAAACCAAACTTTACTCACCTTCTCCAGCCCTGCTGTCTCTGCTCCTGCTGTCACTTGCTGCCCACTGCCGCTCTTTATGCTATTTGAATATTCACTTCACTGCGGCTGGAAGCAGCAGCAGCAGGGAGTCTGCAGGACTGGAGACTGAAGTTCAGCACCACGGACAGCGATGCCAGGGACAGATGAGTAGAAAGTTTCCGTTCTCCGTTTGTTATCACGGATAACACACGGAGAACACACATAGCCCATAAACACAACTCACGGAGGGCAAAACGCATCTTTGACAAGTCCGTGAAAAACGTGCGTGGTTTTTCACGAACATGTGAAAGAGGCCCAAAACACAGAAAAGGTGTCAGTCTTTCAATTAAGCCTAAGCCACACGGCGAGAGAAACGGTGCGAGTGGAATGCAATAAAACATTGCATTCTACTCGGACCAATATTAGCACATAAGCGATTATTTTTTCAGCCCCAATCGGACGGAGAAAACAATCGCAGCATGCTGCGGGTGCAATGCAAGTCTCTTTTCTCTCACATCTATGGGGCGAGAGAAAAATCACTCTGCACTCTGGCAATAGCCTGCTACAGAGGAGAGAGAGAGATAAATCCCTCCCTCCCCTACACAGCGCCGCTCCTCCGCAGCGCTGACTCGCCCCTCCTGAGTGCCGGCCCGCCCGCGGCAGCTGAGGTCCGCTCGCACAGTCGGGCCTCAGTCGTAGGGACACTCGCATGACACTTGGCTCTGCTGTACTGCCAGCGTGAGCCTAGTGTCATGCGAGGGGATTGCAGTAATCCCCGTGTGGCCCCAGCCTTAAAATTCTTCTCTGTAAGTTCCTCTCCTGGTTTGAAATATCCAAAAAACTGTTCCGCACATCCAACAAATGTGAATAGGTGCTCAATGAAAAAACATAGTAACTATAAAATGCATACAGCTGCACACTAAAAATCCAAAAATGGACAAGGCAAAATATGGCACTGCATTACTGCAAAAGAGAGATATTTAGTTTATGTATTGACCAATTAAGTTAGGTTCCCGTATTACAGAGATATACCTTGCCGTTGGTTCCGGGCTTACATGCATTGGCCAATTCACTTTGTGTCCATTCCATTTACATCTCGCAGCTATTTTATCACATTAAAGGGAACATGTCATCAGTAGAGTTGAGCGCGGTTCGTGGTTCGTGGTTCTCCAGTTCGCGGCTCGAGTGATTTTGGGGCATGTTCTAGATCGAACTAGAACTCGAGCTTTTTGCAAAAGCTCGGTAGTTCTAGAAACGTTCGAGAACGGTTCTAGCAGCCAAAAAACAGCTAAATCATAGCTTGGTTTCTGCTGTAATAGTGTAAGTCACTCTGTGAATCAAACTATTATCACATTTCAGTGTATAGTGTGCGTGAACAGCGCCTTCAGATCACTGCTGTTTCTATAATGGCGATCGCCATTTTTTTTTTTTTTTTTTCTTGTCTTCCTTCCCTAAGTGCGCGCGTCTTGTGGGGCGGGCCAGCATGTCAGCCAATCCCAGACACACACACAGCTAAGTGGACTTTGAGCCAGAGAAGCAACGGCATGTGTGATAGGATCTGCATGTCACATGTCCCTGCATTATAAAACCGGACATTTTCTTCACGGACGCCATTATCTGCCTTCTGCGTCTTTGGTGTCAGACATCACTGTCGCAGCTCCGTCTTCCTGAGTCCTATAGCCGATACAGCTGTATGCGCTGCATACACAGCGTTAGACAGCTTAGGGAGAGCACTTTATAGCAGTCCTTTTAAGGGCTCCAACCGGCAGGGTCAGAGAGCCATAGGTGACAGGTCCTGCAAACAGCAACAGCGTCTGTGTAGCCCAGGTCAGGGATTTCCTACCTGCATTTCACCATTAGGAGGGAATAGAAAGGCAGGCTTCCATTCCTCTACCCAGAGCACCACAATCCTGCCACTGTACCCTCTTGTCCTCTGCACACTCCAACTGATAACTAAGCCATTATACTAGCAAACACTCAGTGTACCTAGTGGCATCCTATACGTGGCTATTGGACTTTGCTATAGTCCCACTAGTGCAAAGACATTTGCAGAGCGCGTCTGCCTGCATTGCACACTACAACTCATTCTAAACAAGCCATTATACTAGCAAACACTCAGTGTACCTAGTGGCATCCTATACGTGGCTATTGGACTTTGCTATAGTCCCACTAGTGCAAAGACATTTGCAGAGCGCGTCTGCCTGCATTGCACACTACAACTCATTCTAACCAAGCCATTATACTAGCAAACACTCAGTGTACCTAGTGGCATCCTATACGTGGCTATTGGACTTTGCTATAGTCCCACTAGTGCAAAGACATTTGCAGAGCGCGTCTGCCTGCATTGCACACTCCAACTCATTAAAACCAAGCCATTATACTAGCAAACACTCAGTGTACCTAGTGGCATCCTATACGTGGCTATTGGACTTTGCTATAGTCCCACTAGTGCAAAGACATTTGCATAGCGCGTCTGCCGGCATTGCACACTCAAACTCATTTTAACTAAGCCATTATACTAGCAAACACTCAGTGTACCTAGTGGCATCCTATACGTGGCTATTGGACTTTGCTATAGTCCCACTAGTGCAAAGACATTAGCAGAGCACATCTGCCTGCATTGCACACTACAACTCATTCTAACCAAGCCATTAGACTAGCAAACACTCAGTGTACCTAGTGGCATCCTATACGTGGCTATTGGACTTTGCTATAGTCCCACTAGTGCAAAGACATTTGCATAGCGCGTCTGCCTGCATTGCACACTCAAACTCATTTTAACTAAGCCATTATACTAGCAAACACTCAGTGTACCTAGTGGCATCCTATACGTGGCTATTGGACTTTGCTATAGTCCCACTAGTGCAAAGACATTAGCAGAGCACATCTGCCTGCATTGCACACTACAACTCATTCTAACCAAGCCATTATACTAGCAAACACTCAGTGTACCTAGTGGCATCCTATACGTGGCTATTGGACTTTGCTATAGTCCCACTAGTGCAAAGACATTTGCAGAGCGCGTCTGCCTGCATTGCACACTCCAACTCATTAAAACCAAGCCATTATACTAGCAAACACTCAGTGTACCTAGTGGCATCCTATACGTGGCTATTGGACTTTGCTATAGTCCCACTAGTGCAAAGACATTTGCATAGCGCGTCTGCCTGCATTGCACACTCAAACTCATTTTAACTAAGCCATTATACTAGCAAACACTCACTGTACCTAGTTGTATCCTAAACGTGGCTATTGTACTTTTGTCAATTCACAGTATTGGAACGTTATTTGCAGCACGTCTGCCTGCATTGCACACTCAAACTTTTTTAAACTCAGCCATTTATAGTAGCAAACACTCAGTGTACCTAGTTGTATCCTAAACGTGGCTATTGTACTTTTGTCAATTCACAGTATTGGAACGTTATTTGCAGCACGTCTGCCTGCATTGCACACTCAAACTTTTTTAAACTCAGCCATTTATAGTAGCAAACACTCAGTGTACCTAGTTGTATCCTAAACGTGGCTATTGTACTTTTGTCAATTCACAGTATTGGAACGTTATTTGCAGCACGTCTGCCTGCATTGCACACTCAAACTTTTTTAAACTCAGCCATTTATAGTAGCAAACACTCAGTGTACCTAGTTGTATCCTAAACGTGGCTATTGTACTTTTGTCTATTCACAGTATTGGAACGTTATTTGCAGCACGTCTGCCTGCATTGCACACTCTAACTTTTTTAAACTCAGCCATTATACTAGCAAACACTCACTGTACCTAGTTGTATCCTAAACGTGGCTATTGTACTTTTGTCAATTCACAGTATTGGAACGTTATTTGCAGCACGTCTGCCTGCATTGCACACTCAAACTTTTTTAAACTCAGCCATTATACTAGCAAACACTCACTGTACCTAGTTGTATCCTAAACGTGGCTATTGTACTTTTGTCAATTCACAGTATTGGAACGTTATTTGCAGCACGTCTGCCTGCATTGCACACTCAAACTTTTTTAAACTCAGCCATTTATAGTAGCAAACACTCAGTGTACCTAGTTGTATCCTAAACGTGGCTATTGTACTTTTGTCAATTCACAGTATTGGAACGTTATTTGCAGCACGTCTGCCTGCATTGCACACTCAAACTTTTTTAAACTCAGCCATTTATAGTAGCAAACACTCAGTGTACCTAGTTGTATCCTAAACGTGGCTATTGTACTTTTGTCAATTCACAGTATTGGAACGTTATTTGCAGCACGTCTGCCTGCATTGCACACTCAAACTTTTTTAAACTCAGCCATTTATAGTAGCAAACACTCAGTGTACCTAGTTGTATCCTAAACGTGGCTATTGTACTTTTGTCTATTCACAGTATTGGAACGTTATTTGCAGCACGTCTGCCTGCATTGCACACTCTAACTTTTTTAAACTCAGCCATTATACTAGCAAACACTCACTGTACCTAGTTGTATCCTAAACGTGGCTATTGTACTTTTGTCAATTCACAGTATTGGAACGTTATTTGCAGCACGTCTGCCTGCATTGCACACTCAAACTTTTTTAAACTCAGCCATTATACTAGCAAACACTCACTGTACCTAGTTGTATCCTAAACGTGGCTATTGTACTTTTGTCAATTCACAGTATTGGAACGTTATTTGCAGCACGTCTGCCTGCATTGCACACTCAAACTTTTTTAAACTCAGCCATTTATAGTAGCAAACACTCAGTGTACCTAGTTGTATCCTAAACGTGGCTATTGTACTTTTGTCAATTCACAGTATTGGAACGTTATTTGCAGCACGTCTGCCTGCATTGCACACTCAAACTTTTTTAAACTCAGCCATTTATAGTAGCAAACACTCAGTGTACCTAGTTGTATCCTAAACGTGGCTATTGTACTTTTGTCTATTCACAGTATTGGAACGATATTTGCAGCACGTCTGCCTGCATTGCACACTCTAACTTTTTTAAACTCAGCCATTTATAGTAGCAAACACTCAGTGTACCTAGTTGTATCCTAAACGTGGCTATTGTACTTTTGTCAATTCACAGTATTGGAACGTTATTTGCAGCACGTCTGCCTGCATTGCACACTCAAACTTTTTTAAACTCAGCCATTTATAGTAGCAAACACTCAGTGTACCTAGTTGTATCCTAAACGTGGCTATTGTACTTTTGTCAATTCACAGTATTGGAACGTTATTTGCAGCACGTCTGCCTGCATTGCACACTCAAACTTTTTTAAACTCAGCCATTTATAGTAGCAAACACTCAGTGTACCTAGTTGTATCCTAAACGTGGCTATTGTACTTTTGTCAATTCACAGTATTGGAACGTTATTTGCAGCACGTCTGCCTGCATTGCACACTCAAACTTTTTTAAACTCAGCCATTTATAGTAGCAAACACTCAGTGTACCTAGTTGTATCCTAAACGTGGCTATTGTACTTTTGTCAATTCACAGTATTGGAACGTTATTTGCAGCACGTCTGCCTGCATTGCACACTCAAACTTTTTTAAACTCAGCCATTTATAGTAGCAAACACTCAGTGTACCTAGTTGTATCCTAAACGTGGCTATTGTACTTTTGTCAATTCACAGTATTGGAACGTTATTTGCAGCACGTCTGCCTGCATTGCACACTCAAACTTTTTTAAACTCAGCCATTTATAGTAGCAAACACTCAGTGTACCTAGTTGTATCCTAAACGTGGCTATTGTACTTTTGTCTATTCACACTACTGCAAATCTATGTGCAGCACCTCTGCATGACAACCTCGTGCTCTGTTTTTAATAAGCTATAATGATAGCACAAATACTGCCATTTTGTGGCATCATAGAACTGGCTGTTGTATTCCATTAGTGCCCCACTGGTGACAAGCTATTTCTAGCACCTCTACATCACACCCTCATGCACATTTAGCTACGCTAATGTTATAGCAAACTCATGGAATTCATTGCTGCATTTCATAATTCGGAGGGATAGAAAGTCAGGCTTCCTTTAGCTTTTCCTTCTGTTCATAGACAGCATCTCCAAGACAAATTTCCCCTCCACGTCTAAGTGTGGAGAGGCAGCTAGTGCGCATGCGTGTGCCGATGTACCCCAGCTGCAGCATAATTACAGTGTTTCGCCTAGTGAGTATGCTCAGCCTGACTGTGCCATTCCTGACGCTAAGTCTTCATTTCGGGATACAGCGCATGCTCCCACACTAAGTGTGAAAAGCCTCTTTGCACAGGTGCTTGCATTCTGTGCCGGGTCTAAGTCCTGTTTTGTGCCTAGACACCATGCTAAAGCTGATAGTCTTTTTTCAGAGACTGTATTTCATGCTACTGAGCATGCTCAGGCACTTCCTGCATCAGAGACTAGGTCCGGTAATGAACTCTTTGGCCCTGGCCCTGATGTGGGGGTCCCATATAGACCACAGGGCATCAGGTGTCCTCCCAAATGGCTTGCAGAGGCCCACACCTATGACTTGTCACCGCATTATTGATGGTCAGACGATGACTGGTGAGGTGTTTGGGTCATGGCAGCCATGAGGTCATCATTGAAGTTGCGTTTCCAAATAGGACGCTAGTTATGCCACTCATGACGTGTCACTCTGCTTTTGTCTCCAGGAGGTGCATTGTGGTTCACCCTGGTTTGGGGCGGACCCAGGTTATAAAAGGGGCTGGAGCCAACAAGGAGGTGCGCAGTCTTCTATTATGCTCCGAAAGAGCACACCTCCATGTGTTGAACCCATTGCGGCTTTAGGCCAGAGGTAGGCAGGGATAGGGTGGTGGATGCAGGCCACCACCACAGTTGGTAACGCAGAACGGTTAAGACCAGCTCCTGTCCTAACAGTCCTGCTTGTGCAGCCCAGTGGCATTAACAGGCCTGCTGCTGCTGATGCGCCTGCTGTCCACAGGTGTGGCCCCTACGCACACGGTCAGCGTACTCAATGGCCCCTGTGTTGTTAACAGGGAGTTCCTGGGCTGGGTGGGCATGTGGACCCTGTGACGCTAACAGGGCTCACAGTCTCCAGATCCGAATGGCGTCTAACTCGGTTCAGGCTACTATTAGTTTCATAGCCACACAGCTCTGTATCCTCCACCAAACCTTCAAGTTGCCAACCTCTCCTTTTCCAACTGGGAGCACGGTGGACACTGACTGCTGAAGGTGATATATACCTTTCTCTTTCTTTTCTTATTAATTTTTGTTATATAGCGGTCACAGATTATATACCACTTTATCCAAATCTGCCAGTCCCACTGTAACAGATGTTGTTTCTTCAGCAAATGTTACAGTTGTTTAACCACCAAATCCACGGACCCAAATTTTTTTCCCCTTTCCAACACACCTGTTCCCCTTTCCAACAGCATCTGTCCTTTTTCAACTCATTTTGGGATATGACCAAAAGTGCAACTGTGCAGGGACACCGTACTCAACGCCATCTCAGCACAGCAGCCATCCCTCGGTCCCTCCGATGTGGACAAGTAAAAGACCATTTCCTCCTATCCATGACAAAGCGTTGAGATTCACTCTGTGCAGCACTGGTGTTTAGTGGAAAAGTAGATCTAAGATTGCGTACCACATTCTGCAGATACTCCTGTATACGTGCGTCTATTTCTATGGCAGGAATTAGTTCGCCAAATTTTGTCTTGTACCGGGGATCTAACAGTGTGGCAACCCAGTATTCAGGATTACTTCAAATTCATACAATCCGAGGGTCATGTAGGTAGTGCAGCAAGAAGGCGCTCATGTGTCTTGTGCATCCAGGAGGACCAAGTCCTTGGTGTGTTGGTGGCAGAGAGGTGAGAATCGTGCATCCTTCCTCTGCCCTCTACCCACAACCTCGCACAACCGAAATGTGAGCAAGCTCTCACTCATCTGCTGAGTCTTCCATGCCCATCGCCAGTTCGTCCTCCATTTCTTCATGGGCTCCTGCACTTTCATCAACACTTTTTGCTGATACTATGCGCCCTTGTTAATCCCTCTCCCTCACCATGACTGCCGCATAGGTGCCGCTGACCATCTGGACCTCGTAGATCTTGTTATCCCTTCCGCATATGACTCCTCCTGTACTTCCTCCCCTTCCTCTTGTCCCAACACCTGACTCCGAATAATAATTACAGTGTGCTCCATCATGTAGATGACCAGAATTGTCACGCTGAGAATGACATTGCCAGTGCTAAACATCTTCGTCGACATTTCAAAACTGTGTAGCAGGGTGCATAGGTCCTTGATCTGACACCACTCCAGCAGCGTGATCGGCACCACCTCTGGATCAACTTATCCCAGGCTATATGTCTTACCGTATTTCAGCAGGGCTCTGCGGTGCTGCCACACACGCTGCAACATGTGCAGATTCCAATTCCTGCGTGTCGGAACATCGCATTTACGGCGTTTAACTGCCAGACCCTAAGACTTCCGGAGTGATGAAAGTTGTTGAGCTGCTGTGTGCGCACGATGGAAGTGAGCACATAGCGAGCGTGCCCGCTGCACAAGGACATGTAGGCCGTGATGGTGTTTTAAAAATTGCTGGAGAATTCGGATCAACACGTGAGCCATAAAAGGCACGTGTGTCACATTGCCCTGAGGATGGCCCGCAGCCAGGTTTGCATCATTGCCGCACACGGCTGTTAAGTCACCAACGGAGTCCGCTCCGTCAATTTGTACTCCGGTCGCCAGGTGACAACGTGTTCCTTTCATGAATAGTGCTGATGATGGGAGAGTAGTCGATGCCAGCGGCGCAGGTGGACGCAGGTTATGCTCACCCACTGGGCTGCATTACCTTGACAGATGCAGAATCTCTGGCTGAATGTAGCTGGTGGGTATCTCACAGATGAAATACCATCATTCAGCTACAACCAATGGGAAGACACCACACCCTTTTTTATGCCCATCCTGTCTGCAGACCACTGCCAGACATAGCTATGAACCTCTGGTTAATTTTACCCCCAGTTCAGTTTTATGATTTTGTGTGCTTGTTACCTGACTACTTTTCCTGCTTGCTGTTTATGTACCTTGTTGGCCGATACGCATTTCACCTCTGCTTGTTTTCTGATTAAGTCCTGGCCGTCCCATTCTGTTCCTGTTCCTCAATTAATGTTTTGACCCTGCCTGACTACTATTCTCTGTAATAGCGGTGTGACTCACATTTCCCATACATTTCAAAGTAAAACTTTGACCGCCTGATGGCATTGAGCTCTGCTGCCAGCATAGTAAGGAGGTGTGTGGTAGTCCTTGTGCGCAGTTGCAAGGAAGGGTGGCCTGACCACACAGGGTTTGCGCAAAGGTAGAGGACCCACACGAGGTTGAAGAGGCAGAAGCAGTGTATTAACTTCTACATACAGAACAAGGATTGAAACAACTCGTGGGGACGGCAAGACTTGTACAGCAGACCCTTCTCCATCTCTCACCATAGTTTGCCAGTGCCCAGTCAGTGACATGTACTGACCCTGTCTATGCTTACTGGTCCAAGTATCTGTGTTGAAATGCACCCTGTCGCACACAGATTTTCTCAAGGAAGTGGTGATGTTGTGTGCGACATGCCGGTGTAGCGCGGGCATGCTTTTCTTGGAGAAGCAGTGGTGATTGGGCATCTGGTACTGGGGCACAGCGACAGACATAAGGTCTGTAAAATCCTGTGTGTCCACTACGCGTAAAGGCAGCATTTCGGTAGCCAACAGCTTACAGAGGGATAGAGTCAACCACTTAGCTTTGTCATGGGTCGCAGTAAGTGGCCTTTTATTTGACCACATCTGAGGGACAGAGATCTGGCTGCTGTCTGTAGACGGTGTTGAGTAGGGTGTCCCTGGAAAAATGCAGGTTTGTGAGAAAAGTGCAGGCGGAGACATGATGTTGGCTTCATCTTGCCTTCAGATCTGTTCATCTTGTATCATTTTTAAAAAACACAGCAAGCAAGGGTTACTCCAAGCGGAGTCTCCCTTTTTTTCCAAAAATTGTGCCCCACACAGACACCTTATCAGTGGCAGCACTTGTGCCCTAGTTGCAAACAGGATGTTTTGATTTGCATCAAGCACATTCCAAATCCACAAGCATTTACTCTCCCCAGGATGACACAGGGGTAGTAAATTCCTTCTGGATCCATGACTTGTTCATTTTGATGAACGTCAGTCTGTCCACATTGTCACTGGACAGACGCGTGCGCTTATCTGTCAGCACACACCCAGCAGCACTGAAGACACGTTCAGAGACAACGCTGGCAGCTGGACACGACAAAATCTTCGAGGCGTAACTGGAGAGCTCTTGACATTTTTCTAGATTTGAAGCACAAAAGGAGCAAGGCTCCATTTGCAAAGTCATTGCATCGATGTTCATTTGGAGATACTCCTGTATCATCCTCTCCATCCGTTGACTATGTGTCAGACTTGTTGTCTCTGGTGGCCTTGCAAAGGAGGGTCTAAAAAAATTATGAAAAGATTCCATAAAATTGCTGTTACCAGCACCAGATACGGTCCTACTGGTACGGGTAGACTGTTGAAGATGACGAGGCCGTCCCATGTTTGTCAAGTTACAACTGGGAGAATCACTCCCTTCACCTGCACGGTTGTTTGGTGGAAAAGCCGAGCTAAGATCGAGTAACAGCTTCTGCTGATACTCCTGCATACGTGCGTCCCTTTCTATGGGTGGAATTATGTCACAAAATTTGGACTTGTCCCGGGGATCTAATAGTGTGGCAAGCCAGTAGTCATCATCACTTCTAATTTTGACAATACGAGGGTCATGTTGGAGGTAGTGCAACAAGAAGGCACTCATGTGTCTTGCGCAGCCATGCGCACCAAGTCCACGCTGTGTTTGTGGCATAGAGGTGCTAACCGTTCTTTCTTCCTCTGTCATCTCCCCCCAACCTCTTTCAACTGAAATTTGACCAAGGTCCCCCTCATCTGCTGAGTCTTCCATGTCCATGGACAGTTCGTCCTCCATATCTTCATGTCCTCCTGCACCTTCCTCAACATGTCGCCTGCTACCATGCGCCCTTGTTGATCCCTGTCCCCCATGGTCCCATGCCTGCCGCGTTGGTGATGATGAACGTCTGGACCTTGGTGATGTTGTTGTGTCTTGCGCATATGAATCCTCCTGTAGTTCCTCCCCTTCCTGTTGTCCCACCCCCTGACTACGAATAGTGTTTAGCGTGTGCTCCAGCATGTAAATGACTGTAATCGTCATGCTGATAATGGCATTGTCAGCGCTAAACATATTCGTCGCCATGTCGAAACTGTGCAGAAGGGTGCATAGGTCCTTGATCTGAGATCACTCCATCAGGGTGATCTGCCCCACTTCTGCATCTCGTTGGCCCAGGCTATACATCATGACGTATTGCACCAGGGCTCGCCGGTGCTGCCACAGTCGCTGTAACATGTGGAGAGTTGAATTCCAGCGTGTCGCCACATCGCATTTCAGGCGATGAACCGGCAGGCCGAAAGACTTCTGGAGCGATGCAAGTCGCTCAGGTGCGGCGGTTGAACGGCGGAAGTGAGCACTGCAGACAGTTTCCGTGCCCTGGTCAGAAGGCCATCTAGGCCGGGATAGTGTGTTAAAAATTGCTGGACAACAAGGTTAAACACGTGAGCCATACAAGGCACGTGTGTCACCTTGCCCAGGCGAAGGGCCGCACCCAGGTTTGCAGCATTGTCGCACACGGCCTTACCAGGCTGCAGGTTGAGTGGAGACAACCATTTATCAAAATCAGTCTCCAGAGCTGCCCACAACTCAGTCGCTGTGTGACTCCTATTTCAAAGACATGTCAAGCTAAAGACCGCCTGATGCCGTTGCGCTCTGCTACCAGCATAGTAATGAGGGGTGCGTGATTCCTTCTGCGCAGTGAGAACGCTGGTGGCCTGACCAGGCAGGCTTGGGGCGGAGGTGGAGGACCCAGATGAGGTGGAGGATGCAGAAGCAGTGGCGGAACTTGGACAGACAGAGGATTGACACACAAGTCGTGGGGACGGCAAGACTTGTGCAGCAGACCCTTCACCATCTATCACCATAGTTACCCAGTGGCCAGTCAGCGACATGTAACGTCCCTGTCCATGCTTACTGGTCCAAGTATCGGTGGTGAAATGCACCCGTTCACACACAGAGTTTCTCAAGGAAGCGGTGATGTTGTGTGCGACATGCTGGTGTAGCGCGGGCACACCTTTCTTAGAGAAGTAGTGGCGACTAGGCATCTGGTACTGGGGCACAGCGACAGACATAAGGTCTCTAAAATCCTGTGTGTCCACTAGGCGGAAAGGCAGCATTTCTGTAGTCAACAGCTTACAGAGGGATAGAGTCAACCTCTTCGCTTTGTCATGGGTCGCAGGAAGTGGCCTTTTATTTGACCACATCTGAGGGACAGAGATCTGGCTGCTGTGTGTAGACGGTGTTGAGTCGGGTGTCCCTGGAAAAATGCAGCTTTGTGAGGAAAGTGCAGGCGGAGACATGATGTTGCCTTCATCCAAAGTTGGTGCTATCGATGTCTGAGAGAGCTGTACACACTCACTTGTTTCCCCTTCCAAACCAACTGACGACCTACCAAGCAAACTGCCTGTTGCGGTTACAGTGGTGGAAGTTGTGGGTGGAAAAACAGGTGTGACAGCTGTCCCCACAGTCCTAGAAGATGACGAGCGCGCGGATGCACTGGAAGGGGCAGGCGGTGGATGGTTCGCTCCGCTAGGCCGCATTGCAGCACGGTGAGCTTCCCATCGGGCCATATGATATTTATTCATGTGACGATTCATGGAAGAAGTTGTCAAACTGCTGAGGTTTTGACCTCTACTAAGAGAACCATGACAAATTTTACAGATCACATAATTTGGGCGATCTTTTTCTATGTCAAAAAAGGACCTGGCTAGGCAAGGCTTAGAGGCCATGCGACCTGTTGATCCACCCCGAATAATGCTCAGAGGCAGAGTGGTGGCTGAGGATGCAGTTGTAGACGTGCTACCAGTGCTCCGACTGTGTCCAGGAAGGCGCCAGGTTACTTCGACGTCGGTTGCATCCTCCTCCACCGCCTCTGTTGACCTCCTCGAGTGTCTGACTGTGGGTTGACAGTAGGTGTGATCTAGAACTTAATCATCAATTGTTGTGTTTGCACTCCCCTACCCCTCAGACCGAGTTTCTTCTTGCCCTGACCGAATATTTAAGTTGTCATCCCAATCGGGTATCTGCGTCTCATCTTCATCAGTATGTTCCTCATTGCCTATAACCACAGTTGTTGGAAAGGCAGCATTTTGGTAGCCAACAGTTTGCATATGATGAAAGTCAACCTCCAAGCCATTTCATGCCCTTCTAAAAGCATGTAAAACACAGCGAGGGGACTCCAACCACAGTCTCCCTCGTTGCCACTAACTGGGCCACACACACCCCACTTGACTGGCATCGGTTGAGCCCCCTTTTGAAAAAGAAAAAGATGCTTTGCATGAAGCACTCTCAAAAATACGCGTGCCTTTCCCGTCCCCTGGCTGACCCAGGGGAAGAAAAGTCCTCTGAGAGCCATGACTTGTTCATCTTGGTTCTTTTAGAGACACAGCGAGGGGACTCCAACCACAGTCTCCCTCGTTGCCACTAACTGGGCCACACACACCCCACTTGACTGGCATCGGTTGAGCACCCTTTTGAAAAAGAAAAAGATGCTTTGCATGAAGCACTCTCAAAAATACGCGTGCCTTTCCCGTCCCCTGGCTGACCCAGGGGAAGAAAAGTCCTCTGAGAGCCATGACTTGTTCATCTTGGTTCTTTTAGAGACACAGCGAGGGGACTCCAACCACAGTCTCCCTCGTTGCCACTAACTGGGCCACACACACCCCACTTGACTGGCATCGGTTGAGCCCCCTTTTGAAAAAGAAAAAGATGCTTTGCATGAAGCACTCTCAAAAATACGCGTGCCTTTCCCGTCCCCTGGCTGACCCAGGGGAAGAAAAGTCCTCTGAGAGCCATGACTTGTTCATCTTGGTTCTTTTAGAGACACAGCGAGGGGACTCCAACCACAGTCTCCCTCGTTGCCACTAACTGGGCCACACACACCCCACTTGACTGGCATCGGTTGAGCACCCTTTTGAAAAAGAAAAAGATGCTTTGCATGAAGCACTCTCAAAAATACGCGTGCCTTTCCCGTCCCCTGGCTGACCCAGGGGAAGAAAAGTCCTCTGAGAGCCATGACTTCTTCATCTTGGTTCTTTTAGAGACACAGCGAGGGGACTCCAACCACAGTCTCCCTCGTTGCCACTAACTGGGCCACACACACCCCACTTGACTGGCATCGGTTGAGCCCCCTTTTGAAAAAGAAAAAGATGCTTTGCATGAAGCACTCTCAAAAATACGCGTGCCTTTCCCGTCCCCTGGCTGACCCAGGGGAAGAAAAGTCCTCTGAGAGCCATGACTTGTTCATCTTGGTTCTTTTAGAGACACAGCGAGGGGACTCCAACCACAGTCTCCCTCGTTGCCACTAACTGGGCCACACACACCCCACTTGACTGGCATCGGTTGAGCCCCCCTTTTGACAAAGAAAAAGATGCTTTGCATGAAGCACTCTCAAAAATACGCGTGCCTTTCCCGTCCCCTGGCTGACCCAGGGGAAGAAAAGTCCTCTGAGAGCCATGACTTGTTCATCTTGGTTCTTTTAGAGACACAGCGAGGGGACTCCAACCACAGTCTCCCTCGTTGCCACTAACTGGGCCACACACACCCCACTTGACTGGCATCGGTTGAGCCCCCCTTTTGACAAAGAAAAAGATGCTTTGCATGAAGCACTCTCAAAAATACGCGTGCCTTTCCCGTCCCCTGGCTGACCCAGGGGAAGAAAAGTCCTCTGAGAGCCATGACTTGTTCATCTTGGTTCTTTTAGAGACACAGCGAGGGGACTCCAACCACAGTCTCCCTCGTTGCCACTAACTGGGCCACACACACCCCACTTGACTGGCATCGGTTGAGCCCCCTTTTGAAAAAGAAAAAGATGCTTTGCATGAAGCACTCTCAAAAATACGCGTGCCTTTCCCGTCCCCTGGCTGACCCAGGGGAAGAAAAGTCCTCTGAGAGCCATGACTTGTTCATCTTGGTTCTTTTAGAGACACAGCGAGGGGACTCCAACCACAGTCTCCCTCGTTGCCACTAACTGGGCCACACACACCCCACTTGACTGGCATCGGTTGAGCCCCCTTTTGAAAAAGAAAAAGATGCTTTGCATGAAGCACTCTCAAAAATACGCGTGCCTTTCCCGTCCCCTGGCTGACCCAGGGGAAGAAAAGTCCTCTGAGAGCCATGACTTGTTCATCTTGGTTCTTTTAGAGACACAGCGAGGGGACTCCAACCACAGTCTCCCTCGTTGCCACTAACTGGGCCACACACACCCCACTTGACTGGCATCGGTTGAGCACCCTTTTGAAAAAGAAAAAGATGCTTTGCATGAAGCACTCTCAAAAATACGCGTGCCTTTCCCGTCCCCTGGCTGACCCAGGGGAAGAAAAGTCCTCTGAGAGCCATGACTTGTTCATCTTGGTTCTTTTAGAGACACAGCGAGGGGACTCCAACCACAGTCTCCCTCGTTGCCACTAACTGGGCCACACACACCCCACTTGACTGGCATCGGTTGAGCCCCCTTTTGAAAAAGAAAAAGATGCTTTGCATGAAGCACTCTCAAAAATACGCGTGCCTTTCCCGTCCCCTGGCTGACCCAGGGGAAGAAAAGTCCTCTGAGAGCCATGACTTGTTCATCTTGGTTCTTTTAGAGACACAGCGAGGGGACTCCAACCACAGTCTCCCTCGTTGCCACTAACTGGGCCACACACACCCCACTTGACTGGCATCGGTTGAGCACCCTTTTGAAAAAGAAAAAGATGCTTTGCATGAAGCACTCTCAAAAATACGCGTGCCTTTCCCGTCCCCTGGCTGACCCAGGGGAAGAAAAGTCCTCTGAGAGCCATGACTTGTTCATCTTGGTTCTTTTAGAGACACAGCGAGGGGACTCCAACCACAGTCTCCCTCGTTGCCACTAACTGGGCCACACACACCCCACTTGACTGGCATCGGTTGAGCCCCCCTTTTGACAAAGAAAAAGATGCTTTGCATGAAGCACTCTCAAAAATACGCGTGCCTTTCCCGTCCCCTGGCTGACCCAGGGGAAGAAAAGTCCTCTGAGAGCCATGACTTGTTCATCTTGGTTCTTTTAGAGACACAGCGAGGGGACTCCAACCACAGTCTCCCTCGTTGCCACTAACTGGGCCACACACACCCCACTTGACTGGCATCGGTTGAGCCCCCCTTTTGACAAAGAAAAAGATGCTTTGCATGAAGCACTCTCAAAAATACGCGTGCCTTTCCCGTCCCCTGGCTGACCCAGGGGAAGAAAAGTCCTCTGAGAGCCATGACTTGTTCATCTTGGTTCTTTTAGAGACACAGCGAGGGGACTCCAACCACAGTCTCCCTCGTTGCCACTAACTGGGCCACACACACCCCACTTGACTGGCATCGGTTGAGCCCCCTTTTGAAAAAGAAAAAGATGCTTTGCATGAAGCACTCTCAAAAATACGCGTGCCTTTCCCGTCCCCTGGCTGACCCAGGGGAAGAAAAGTCCTCTGAGAGCCATGACTTGTTCATCTTGGTTCTTTTAGAGACACAGCGAGGGGACTCCAACCACAGTCTCCCTCGTTGCCACTAACTGGGCCACACACACCCCACTTGACTGGCATCGGTTGAGCCCCCCTTTTGACAAAGAAAAAGATGCTTTGCATGAAGCACTCTCAAAAATACGCGTGCCTTTCCCGTCCCCTGGCTGACCCAGGGGAAGAAAAGTCCTCTGAGAGCCATGACTTGTTCATCTTGGTTCTTTTAGAGACACAGCGAGGGGACTCCAACCACAGTCTCCCTCGTTGCCACTAACTGGGCCACACACACCCCACTTGACTGGCATCGGTTGAGCCCCCTTTTGAAAAAGAAAAAGATGCTTTGCATGAAGCACTCTCAAAAATACGCGTGCCTTTCGCCTCCCCTGGCTGACCCAGGGGAAGAAAAGTCCTCTGAGAGCCAGGTCCACATTGTCAGTGGACAGACACGTGTGCTTATCTGCCAGCAGACCCCCAGCAGCACTGAAGACAGGTTCCGAGAGAACGCTGGCTGCAGGACACGACAAGATCCTCAAGGCGTACGTGGCGAGCTCAGGCAATTTATCCAGATTGGAAGCCTAAAATGAGCAGGGCTCAAGTTGCACAATAATGGAATCGATGTTTCTTTGCATATACTCATATATCTGTGTGTCTCCCTCTTTTTCCTTGTCCAGCTGTTTTGTTTTCACATGAGTATATGTCCTTGTCACTTTCCCATGTGTTTGTGTTATGTTGTGAGTTGTTTGTCACCTTTTGGACACCTTTCAGGGTGTTTTCTAGGTGTTTTACTGTGTTTGTGATTGCCTGCCATTGTTTCCTATGGGCTCGAGTTCGGTTCGTCGAACGTTCGACGAGCCGAACTCGAGCCAGACCCCCCGTTCGGCGAACCGCCTCGAGCCGAACCGGGACCGGTTCGCTCATCTCTAGTCATCAGTTTTTTCCCTATTAAACCAAAAATATCACCTTCTGCAGCTCCTGGGCAGCACTCTAGGAAGGTGCACCTTGTTGCTGGCCCCCCTTGAAGACCTCTAAAAGAACTTTATAAAATCTTACCATTTCCCATGCAAATGAGTTTGGTTGGCCAGATGGGCAGGCTCTAATTCGTCTCCTGTCTCCCCCTCCTGCCGCTGTTCACTGCTAGAGTATCGCGCAGGCATATTTTGCTGTATCCCTATCGCGGGGCTGAGCATAAAGATTCCCTCGCGCGAGCGCCGGTGATGTAGTTGCGCAGGAGCGAGATTATGGGCGATTATGAGGATGACGCTGGTGAGGTCACACATAGCGCCACCCATAATATCGTGCCTGCGCAACTACATCACCGGCGCTCGTGCGAGGGAATCTTTACGATCAGCCCTGTGATAGGGGCACAGCAAAATGTGCCTGCGCGAGACTCCAGCAGCATGCACGAAGATGGGGCCGACGTCATCCATTTAAATCATACCTGGGGGACGGCGAACAGCGGCAGGAGGGGGAAACAGGAGACGAATTAGAGCCCGCCCATCTGGCTAACCAAACTCATTTGCATAGGAAAAGTTTTTCTAATGTTCTTTTAGGGGTCTGGAAGGGGGGACAGCAACAAGGTGCACCTTCCTAGAATGCAGCTCAGGAGCTGCAGAAGGTGATATTTTTGGTTTAAAAGGGAAAAAACTGATGAGAGGTTCCCTTTAAGGGCTTCAAACGTTTCAGTATCTGATCATCTAACTACACAATAAGTCACACTGACTCAGATACCGATGTACCGCCATATCATACACTCCCATCACAGACTGATAGCCCAGCAAACAATATTACCCTGCAGTATTGTCAGTAACACTGTGACAGCTTCAGCCGTGGAAGAGACGGAGGACGTTCTACAAAACCATCTCTGCAAAACCAGCCGGTAACAGATCACTATACGTCTAACCTGGACAATTAAAGGGGCTGTCCAGAAACATGGCTGATTCCTTCCAGATACAGCTCATCTGTCCATGGGTTTTGAGAGCAGATTATTTTTTTTGTAGTTATGAACAATCCCTATAGATATTGGAATTTCAAGTTATTAAGTGGAGCTTTTGTTAATTTATCTCTTTGAAATTCCAAGTTGATCAAGAGGAAGTTATTGGGATCTGGATCCAAATAACTTCTGAGCCTGATGAAGAGACCTGAGTAGTCTCGAAAAGACAATCTTTTCAGGTAGCCATTAAATGGTATCAACCACTGAGGACTCTCAGTTCTTTTAAACAATTTTTTTGGGATCTGGATCAACATTTTTAATGGTTTCTACGTATCAGGAACATTGTGTCTTCCCCTGTATTACATATGTCCCTACAGACAGATTCATAAACTATAACTTAAAGTTCCTTGGCAAGAGATAGGCAATTAATTCCATAATAATTTATTCATTTTGATTCAAATTTCCACCCAAATTGTCAATTCTACTGAATCCACGTCATCAACATTAAATATTTGCCTCACATAAGTGCAGTTATCTGATGTGACTACATGTAAGAAACTTACCTATTTCCAGACATATTCTGGCTAGATGTACCTGTCTTCTCTGAACACAAGTGCATGGAGAGAGGCTGAATGTGTGACGCCCCTGGACTATCAGGTCGTCACAAGGTATTGCACAATTGGCCCTCCCGTGCAGTATCCACCTCCTTCTTGGTTAGTGGTCCCTAACTACAGTGCCTACAAGTAGTATTCAACCCCCTGCAGATTTAGCAGGTTTACACATTCGGAATAACTTGGCATTGTAACATTTGGACTGTAGATCAGCCTGGAAGTGTGAAATGCAGCAAAAAAAATGTTATTTCTTTTTTTATTTTTTTTTTTAAATTGTGAAAAGTTTATTCACAGGGTCATTTATTATTCAACCCCTCAAACCACCAGAATTGTGTTTGGTTCCCCTAAAGTATTAAGAAGTATTTCAGGCACAAAGAACAATGAGCTTCACATGTTTGGATTAATTATCTCTTTTTCCAGCCTTTTCTGACTAATTAAGACCCTCCCCAAACTTGTGAACAGCACTCAAACTTGGTCAACATGGGAAAGACAAAGGAGCATTCCAAGGCCATCAGAGACAAGATCGTGGAGGGTCACAAGGCTGGCAGGGGGTACAAAACCCTTTCCAAGGAGTTTGGCCTACCTGTCTCCACTGTTGGGAGCATCATCCGGAAGTGGAAGGCTTATGGAACTACTGTTAGCCTTCCATGGCCTGGACAGCCTTTGAAAGTTTCCACCCGTGCCGAGGCCAGGCTTGTCCGAAGAGTCAAGGCTAACCCAAGAACAACAAGGAAGGAGCTCCGGGAAGATCTCATGGCAGTGGGGACATTGGTTTCAGTCAATACCATAAGTAACGTACTCCACCGCAATGGTCTCCATTCCAGACGAGCCCGTAAGGTACCTTTACTTTCAAAGCGTCATGTCAAGGCTCGTCTACAGTTTGCTCATGATCACTTGGAGGATTCTGAGACAGACTGGTTCAAGGTTCTCTGGTCTGATGAGACCAAGATCGAGATCTTTGGTGCCAACCACACACGTGACGTTTGGAGACTGGATGGCACTGCATACAACCCCAAGAATACCATCCCTACAGTCAAGCATGGTGGTGGCAGCATCATGCTGTGGGGCTGTTTGTCAGCCAAGGGGCCTGGCCATCTTGTCCGCATCCATGGGAAGATGGATAGCACGGTCTACCTGGAGATTTTGGCCAAGAACCTCCACTCCTCCATCAAGGATCTTAAGATGGGTCGGCATTTCATCTTCCAACAAGACAACGACCCGAAGCACACAGCCAAGAAAACCAAGGCCTGGTTCAAGAGGGAAAAAATCAAGGTGTTGCAGTTGCCTAGTCAGTCTCCTGACCTTAACCCAATTGAAAACCTGTGGAAGGAGCTCAAGATTAAAGTCCACATGAGATACCCAAAGAACCTAGATAAGTTGGAGAAGATCTGCATGGAGGAGTGGGCCAAGATAACTCCAGAGACCTGTGCCGGCCTGATCAGGTCTTATAAAAGATGATTATTAGCTGTAATTGCAAACAAGGGTTATTCCACAAAATATTAAACCTAGGGGTTGAATAATAATTGACCCACACTTTTATGTTGAAAATTTATTAAAATTTAACTGAGCAACATAACTTGTTGGTTTGTAAGATTTATGCATCTGTTAATAAATCCTGCTCTTGTTTGAAGTTTGCAGGCTCTAACTTATTTGCATCTTTTCAAACCTGCTAAATCTGCAGGGGGTTGAATACTACTTGTAGGCACTGTACATGGTGTTGCCTACATCAGCTAATCAAAATCCTAGGTACACTCTGCACCACACCCACCAAATACACCAGTGGATGGCTTGAGTGGAATAGAGTCGCCCACCTGGGGGGTTGGAGAGGGGAGGTCAGGAGTGTCAGGAGAGTAGAGTTGAGCTTGAGAAGTAAAAGAGAGAGGAGATGAGGAGCAGGGCTCCTAAGAAGCTATCGAGGTGGCAGACGGTGGTCTGGGCCTAGAGGAGCTGGAGCCCGGTCACAGGAGATTGTGGCAAGGGGCACGGATCTGTCAAGGAGGACAGCCGGCAGCCTTGCACCATCACCAGGCTGGGACCAGAGCATGACGGGGTACGGGGACCCTAGGTCAGGGAGTAGCTTCAGACAACCTGACAATTCACCCAACGACAACGGAGCCTTCAAGATTCGCTCTCCAGTCGCTCCAAAATTGGGGTACTAGTGCAACGAGGGGGATAGGACTTTTCACTAAAAACGGTCCAGAAAATCCCAAGCGTGAACCCAGAGAGCAAGCTCCCACACTTAGTCATAGTGGGGAGCGGGACCTGGCAAGTTCCATACTACCGACAGAGAAGTAAACTTAGTGCCAGGAGGCAGGCCATGAATCACCAGGTAGCACCATTGGGGACGGGACCCAAACTAGCTCCCTTCAGTGGCAGCGGTATCCAGAAGTTTGGTTTATCCAGTTGTCGGTGTCAGCTTAATAGACATATTGAGTATGCAAGTGACCCCTTTGCATCCACCGGCACTCCCCTGCAATCACCGAGCCCCGGGGTATTCTCCCTACCCATGGAGGGTCACAACACCTGGAATAGATACCTCTGTGTGTAATGACTTTATATAATATATAGGAATAGATCCCTCTGTGTGTAATGACTCTATATACTATATAGGAATAGATCCTTCTGTGTGTAATGACTCTATACAATATATAGGAATAGATCCCTCTGTGTGTAATGACTCTATATACTATATAGGAATAGATCCCTGTGTGTAATGACTCTATATACTATATAGGAATAGATCCCTCTGTGTATAATCACTATATAATATATAGAAATAGATCTTTCTGCGTGTAATGACTTTATATAGTATATAGTAATAGATCCCTCTGTGAATAATGACTGTATAATATATAGAAATAGATCCTTCTGTGTTTAATGACTCTATAATATAGTATTAGATCCCTCTGTGTGTAATGACTCTATATAATAAATAGGAATAGATCCTTCTTTGTGTAATTACTCTATAATATAGTAATAAATCCCTCTGTGTGTGATGACTAGAGTTGAGCGCGGTTCGAGGTTCGAGGTTCTCCAGTTCTAGGCTCGAGTGATTTTGGGGCCTGTTCTAGATCGAACGAGAACTCGAGCTTTTTGCAAAAGCTCGGTAGTTCTAGCTACGTTCGAGAACGGTTCTAGCAGCAAAAAAAACAGCTAATTACTAGCTGGCTTTCCGCTGTAATAGTCTAAGTCACTCTGTGACTCACATATTATGACATTTCAGTGTATAGTGTGCGGGAACAGCGCATTCAGATCACTGCTGTATGGATAATGGCGATCGCCATTTTTTTTTTCCTTGTCTTCCTTCCCTAAGCGTGCGCGTGTAGTGGGGAGGGCCATTATGTCAGCCAATCCCAGACACACACACAGCTAAGTGGACTTTTAGCCAGAGAAGCAACGGCATGTGTGATAGGATGTCCATGTCACATGTCCCTGCATTATAAAAATGAGTATCTGCCCGTCCGGACGCCATTATCTCTTCTGCGTCCTTGGTGTCAGACATCACTGGCGCAGCTCCGTCCTGAGTCCTATCGCTGATACAGCTGTATGCGCTCCACCCACAGCGCTGGACAGCATAGGGAGAGCACTTTCTATCAGTCCTCTTAAGGGCTCGTACCGGCAGGGTCAGAGCCATAGGTGACAGGTCCTGAAAACAGAGACAGCGTCTGTGTAGCTAAGGTCAGGGATTTCCTCGCTGCATTTCCCCATTAGGAGGGATAGAAAGGCAGGCTTCCATTCCTCTACCCAGAGACCCACAACCCTGCCACTGTACCCTCCTGTCCTCTGCACACTCCAACTCATTATAACTAAGCCATTATACTAGCAAACACTGAGTGTACCTAGTGGCATCCTAAACGTGGCTATTGGACTTTTGTATAGTCCTACTAGTGCAAAGATATTTGCAGCACGTTTGCCTGCATTGCACACTCAAACTCATTATAACTAAGCCATTATACTAGCAAACACTGATTGAACCTAGTGGCATCCTAAACGTGGCTATTGGACTTTTGTATAGTCCCACTAGTGCACAGATATTTGCAGCACGTCTGCCTGCATTGCACACTCAAACTCATTGTTACTAAGCCATTATACTCGCAAACACTGATTGAACCTAGTGGCATTCTAAACGTGGCTATTGGACTTTTGTATAGTCCCAGTAGTGCAAAGATATTTGCAGCACCTCTGCCTACATTGCACACTCTAACTCATTATAACTAAGCCATTATACTAGCAAACACTGATTGAACCTAGTGGCATCGTAAACGTGGCTATTGGACTTCTGTATAGTCCTACTAGTGCAAAGATATTTGCAGCACGTCTGCCTGCATTGCACACTCAAACTCATTATAACTAAGCCATTATACTAGCAAACACTGATTGAACCTAGTGGCATTCTAAACGTGGCTATTGGACATTTGTATAGTTTCACTAGTGCAAAGATATTTGCAGCACGTCTTGCTGCACTGAACACTCAAACTCATTGTTACTAAGCCATTATACTAGCAAACACTGATTGAACCTAGTGGCATCCTAAACGTGGCTATTGGACTTCTGTATAGTCCCACTAGTGCAAAGATATTTGCAGCACGTCTGCCTGCATTGCACACTCCAACCCATTGTAGCTAAGCCATTATACTAGCAAACACTCAGTGAACCTAGTGGCATCCTAAACGTGGCTATTGGACTTTTGTATAGTCCCACTAGTGCAAAGATATTTGCAGCACCTCTGCCTGCATTGCACACTCAAACTCATTGTTACTTACTAAGACATTATAATACCAAAAATTGAGTAAACTTAGTGGCATACAAGAAGTGGCTGTTGTACTCCATTATTGCCCCACTGGTGCCAAGCTATTTCTAGCACCTGTGTAGGACACCCTCCTGCTCTGTTTTTAATAAGCTATAATGATAGCAAAAAATACTGCCATATAGTGGCATACAAAAAGTGGCTGTTGGACTCCTTTATTGTGCCACTTGTGCCAAGCAATCTCAAGCACCTCTGCATTCTACCCTCATGCACATTTAGCTATGCTAATTTTATAGCAAACTCAGGGAATTCCTTGCTGCATTTGATCATTAGGAGGGATAGAAAGTGAGGCTTCTTTTACTGTCCTGGTACCCACAGAACACGGCCACTGTACCCATCTGTCCACTTTTGCCACGCTATTTAATTTGCCCAAAGAGCTGACTCTTTTTCAGCCATCCTAAAATTGTCTGGAATACTAAGTTAGTGTTCCTTTGCTGCCAAGCAAGGTACAACAGATGTGCATTCTACACTCCTTTCCATTTCTGGAATGCAATTATTAACTGCAGGTAGTCCAGCCAATCTGTGACGAAGGTGCAGGCGTGGATATAATGTAGCCTGCATCCTATGATGGTTCTCTCGATGTCTGACAGCTCAACAATACCTTCTGTTTCCACTTCCAAAACAATTGATGACCTGCCAATCATACTCCCTGTTGCGGGTAAAGGAGTGGAAGTTCAGTGTGAAAAACCATGTGTGACTGCTGTCCCCACAGTCACAGAGGATGAAGAGCACGCAGATGCACTTGATGGGGCAGGCGGTGGTTGCACAGGCATGCTAGGCCGCATTGTAGCACAGTGAAATTCACATTGCGACTTATGCTTCATTTTAAGTCGTGTACAGGGTGGGCTCCCCAGTATGCAGCAAAACCAGGCAACAGGAAAAGGACCCTAGGCAGTTGGGTTGATAAATGATTGTTTAACTTTACCAAAACAAACAATAAGAACCATGCATACAATTTAAATAATTGAACAATCTATTCTGTTCCCTATTACCTGCTAATCCCTCTGTGTAGCAGTAATTGTGTGTTTGTGCGTGTGTGCGTGTGTGTGTGTGTGTGTGTGTGTGTGTTTGAACACGACTTACCAGTGGTGCATCACAAGAGCTTCCAAGTTATCTACCTAAACATAGTCAAAAAACATTACCCCCCCTGAATACCCTTGTTAGCTGAAGCCTCACAGATAATGCAGATGATAACAGTGTGAATGCAAACCACACAGCTCTGCAACACAGTCATGGAAATCTTGAAAAGCAGCAGTCAATGCAAACATGTGTTGCTGTCCCTCTATGATTTAAACTGTACGTGACAATTTGACAGTGCAGAGGCAGCAAGTCTTATTGTCTATATAGTCGGCCTACCCAGAACAGATATGTGCTTTGCTAATAAAACAAAGTGTTGCGTGCCCGCATTATTGTCTGGGCACAGCCTACCGTACCCGGGTACTGTGATGTCCAGTTTCCAGAAACACAGACTTTACGCTCCTCTCACGGTAAACAGTATAGACAGCACTGTAAGAATGTTGGTCTGTGGCACAGGATGCTGCTCACTGACGTTACAGTGCTCATCATCAAAGTACAACATGACTCCCCTCACAATTGAACGAAGTGTTTCCGCGGTGGCTCCTTGCTGTAACACACACCTTTAGCTTTTCCTTCTGTTCATAGACAGCATCTCCAAGTCCACATCCGAAGAGCAATTTGATATTGCTATAGTGACCAACCAAAGGCAGATCCAAAAAAACAGCAGCCCCTTGTGTGTAGTCTGCAACAATGCATGCAATGGCAAATAAGCATGTTGCATTGACAGTGGCTAAAGCTGAGCAATACACCTTCACGCTATCAATTCATATCCATGTGACACTTCATGGAGGAACTACTCAAAGGTGTGAGTTTTTGCCTTCTACTTACAGATTGTTGACAAATCTTACAGATTCCATGACTTGGGTGATCCTTTGTGATGTCCAAAAAGTCACAGGCTAGGCAAGGCTTACAGCCCATGCGACCTGCATAGCCAACACGACTTCTGCTCAGAGTCAAAGTTGTGGTCCAGGATTCAGTTGTTGATGTGCTTCCAGTACTTTGTCTCTGGGCAGGAAGACGCAACGTAACCTCGTCGTCAGTAGCATCCTCCTCCACCTCCTCTGCTGACCTCATCGACTGGCTGACTTTGGTTTGACAGTAAGTGTGGTCTCCAACCTCATCAATAACCCTGTGTGTTTTTATTCCCCTCGTCCTGAGTCCTCCGAGAAAACCTCTTCCTTCCCTGACCGAATAGTAAAGTTGTCATTCCAATCAGGTATCTGTGCTCCTCATCATGTTCCCCATTGTCTCCACCAGGAGGATTTACTTTTTGGAAATGAGGGTGTAGATTAGGCTGAGCACCTTCTTCATCGGGGCTTGGATCCCACTCACAAAGCTTCTGGCCATCTGCGCAGATCATTTCCCCTGTCTCATGGAACTCGCTACCTCAACACGTCAGATTATCTGCTACACCTGCAAGCTTCAAACTGAATCTGAAAACTCATCTATTCAGAAATGACTATAACCTTCAATGACACCACCACCATACGTACTTGACGCTCAACCTACACCACTCCTACTGTCTCCTCCCAAAAATCCTTTAGAATGTAATCCCGCAAGGGCAGGGCCCTCTTCCCTCTGTACCAGTCTGTCTATAGTTACTTGTTTATGTATTCTGTATGTAACCCCCTTCTCATGTACAGAACCATGGAATCAATGGTGCTCTATAAATCAATAATAATAAAAATAATAATAACTTCCTTGTCTGTACTCATTGCAGCTTTGGAGCAGACCTCTGATTCCCAGGCTATAGTGCGACTGAACAGCTATGCAAACTCAACCATCTCTGTTACCCCATACTCAGCAGGGCTGGTGGAAACTTGAGAGCAAATAGGAAGCAAGTGCGATTGGATTGACACCACAGAGGAATGGAGTATTTGGGATCTTGAAATTGGGGTGGAGGAGAGGCCACTTTATGGAGCAATTCAGATCCATTGAAGCAGCTGCTGATTTGGCCTCATCTACATTTGTTAGCGATGGTTGTGTCCGTGAAAAAAAGGATCATATCAGATTATCCATGGGAAGAAGTACACCTGTTCTTTTGGATGGTATTTGTTGTTACAAAACCTGTAACCTGAAGCCTGCTGCGGTTTCATTTGCACCCAGGCGTCAGCTGCCATTTAGGGCTGGGCCTTGGGTTGTCCAGCTGGCTGCTTTCTCCTCCACGTCTAAGTGTGGAGAGGCAGCTAGTGCGCATGCGTGTGCCGATTTACCCCAGCCGCAGCCTAACTACTGTGCTTCGCCTAGTGAGTATGCTCAGCCTGACTGTGCCATTGCTGAGGCTAAGTCTTCATTTCGGGCTACAGCGCATGCTCCCACACTTAGTGCGAAAAGCCTCTTTGCACAGGTACTTGCGCTCCGTGCCGGGTCTAGGTCCTGTGTTGTGCCTAGACACCATAAAGCTGATAGTCTTTTTTCAGACACTGTATTTCATGCTACTGAGCATGCTCAGGCACTTACTGCATCAGAGACTATGTCCGGTAATGAACTCTTTGGCCCTGCCCCTGATGTGGGGGTCCCATATAGACCACAGGGCATCAGGTGTCCTGACAATGTGGCCAGGCCACTACCAAATGGCTTGTAGAGGCCCGCCCCTATGACTTGTCACCGCATTATTGATGGTCAGACGATGACTGGTGAGGTGTTTGGGTCATGGCAGCCATGAGGTCATCATTGAAGTTGCGGTTCCAAATAGGACGCTAGTTATGCCACTCATGACGTGTCACTCTGCTTTTGTCTCCAGGAGGTGCATTGTGGTTCACCCTGGTTTGGGGCGGACCCAGGTTATAAAAGGGGCTGGAGCCAACAAGGTGGTGCGCAGTCTTCTGTTATGCTCCGAAAGAGCACACCTCCATGTGTTGAACCCATTGCGGCTTTAGGCCAGAGGTAGGCAGGGACAGTGTGTCGATGCAGGCCACCACCACAGTTGGTAACGCAGAACGGTTAATACCAGCTCCTGTCCTACCAGTCCTGCTTGTGCAGCCCAGTGGCATTAACAGGCCTGCTGCTGCTGATGCACCTGCTGTCCACAGGTGTGGCCCCTACGCACACGGTCAGCGTACTCAATGGCCCCTGTGTTGTTAACAGGGAGTTCCTGGGCTGGGTGGGCATGTGGACCCTGTGACGCTAACAGTGCTCCCAGTCTCCATATCTGAATGGCGTCTAACTCGGTTCAGGCTACTATTAGTTTCATAGCCACACAGCTCTGTATCCTCCACCAAACCTTCCAGTTGCCAACCTCTCCTTTTCCATCTGGGAGCACGGTGGACACTGACTGCTGATGGGGATATATACCTTTCTCTTTCTTTTCTTAATTATTTTCGGTATATAGCGGTAACATAGTATATACCACCTTATCCAAATCTGCCAGTCCCACTGTAACAGATGGTGTTTCTTCAGCAAATGTTACTGTTGCTTAACCACCAAATCCACGGACAAAAACTTTTTTCCCCTTTCCAACACACCTGTTCCCCTTTCCACCAGCATCTGTCCTTTTTCAACTCATTTTGGTATATGACCAAAAGTGCAACTCTGCAGGGACACCGTACTCAACGCCATCTCAGCACAGCAGCCAGCCCTCGGTCCCTCAGATGTGGACAAGTAAAAGACCATTTCCTCCTATCCATGACAAAGCGTTGAGATTAACTCTGTGCAGCTCTGGTGTTTAGTGGAAAAGCAGATCTAAGATTGCGTACCACCTTCTGCAGATACTCCTGTATACGTGCGTCCCTTTCTATGGCAGGAATTATTTTGCCAAATTTTGTCTTGTACCGGGGATCTAACAGTGTGGCAACCCAGTAGTCATGATTACTTTGAATTCGTACAATCCGAAGGTCATGTTGTAGGTAGTGCAGCAAGAAGGCACTCATGTGTCTTGTGCATCCAGGAGGACCAAGTCCTTGGTGTGTTGGTGGCAGAGAGGTGAGAATCGTGCCTCCTTCCTCTGCCCTCTCCCCACAACCTCGCACAACCGAAATGTGAGCAATCTCTCACTCATCTGCCAGTTCGTCCTCCATTTCTTCATGGGCTCCTGCACCTTCCTCAACACTTTTTGCTGATACTATGCGCCCTTGTTAATCCCTGTCCCTCACCATGACTGCCGCCTAGGTGCCGCTGACCATCTGGACCTCGTAGATCTTGTTATCCCTTCCACATATGACTCCTCCTGTACTTCCTCCCCTTCCTCTTGTCCCAACACCTGACTCCGAATAATAATTACAGTGTGCTCCATCATGTAGATGACCAGAATTGTCACGCTGAGAATGGCATCGCCAGTGCTAAACATCTTCGTCGACATTTGTAAACTGTGTAGCAGGGTGCATAGGTCCTTGATCAGACACCACTCCAGCAGCGTGATCTGCACCACCTCTGGATCAAGTTATCCCAGGCTATATGTCATAACGTATTGCAGCAGGGTTCGGCGGTGCTGCCACAAACGCTGCAACATGTGCAGATTCCAATTCCTGCGTGTCGGCATATCGCATTTCAGGCGTTTAACCACCAGACCTAAAGTCTTCTGTAGCGACAAAAGTTGTTGAGCTGCTGTGTGCGCACGATGGAAGTGAGCACATAGCGAGCGTGCCCGCTGCACAAGGCCATGTAGGCTGGGATGGTGTTTTAAAAATTGCTGGAAAATTAGGTTCAACATGTGAGCCATACAAGGCACGTGTGTCACATTGCCCTGACGATGGCCCGCAGCCAGGTTTGCATCATTGCCGCACACGGCTGTTAAGTCACCAACGGAGTCCGCTCCGTCAATTTGTACTCCGGTCGCCAGGTGACAACGTGTTCCTTTCATGCATAGTGCTGATGATGGGAGAGGAGTCGATGCCAGCGGCGCAGGTGGACGCAGGTTATGCTCATCCACTGGGCTGCATTACCTTGACAGATGCAGAATCTCTGGCTGAATGTAGCTGGTGGGTATCTCACAGATGAAATACCATCATTTAGCTACAACCAATGGGAAGACACCACACCCTTTTTTATGCCCATCCTGTCTGCAGACCACTGCCAGACATAGCTATGAACCTCTGGTTAATTTTACCCCCAGTTCAGTTTTATGATTTTGTGTGCTTGTTACCTGACTACTTTTCCTGCTTGCTGTTTATGTACCTTGTTGGCCGATCCGCATTTCACCTCTGCTTGTTTTCTGATTAAGTCCTGGCCGTCCCATTCTGTTCCTGTTCCTCAATTAATGTTTTGACCCTGCCTGACTACTATTCTCTGGAACTGCAGCCTTCCACAGGTATTGATCACCTTGGGCCCTGTGTAATTCCTAATCCCTGTATAGGGGTTAAAGGGTTTCAGGGTTCTAGGGGTCCTGCTTGGTGAGTGGTTTCCCTCTAGCCTATCATTTACAGCCCATCTGAGTGTGTGGATCAAGGAAGGTGTTACACCGTGCTCTCTGCAGAAGGCCATGTGGGCCAGGATAGTGCTTTAAAAATTGCTGGACAACCAGGTTCAACACGTGAGCCACACAAGGCACGTGTGTCACATTGTCACAGCGAAGGGCCGCACCCATGTTTGCATCATTGTCGCACCCAGCCTTCCCTGGCTGCTGGTTGAGTGGAGACAACCATTGATGAAACTCGGTCTCCAGAGCTAACCGTCCACAACTTCTCAGCGGTGTGACTCACATTTCCCATACATTTCAAAGTAAACCTTTGACCGCCTGATGGCATTGAGCTCTGCTGCCAGCATAGTAAGGAGGTGTGTGGTATTCCTTGTGCGCAGTTGCAAGGAAGGGTGGCCTGACCACACAGGGTTTGGGCCAAGGTGGAGGACCCACACGAGGTTGAAGAGGCAGAAGCAGTGTATTAACTTCTACATACAGAAGGATTGACACAACTCGTGGGGATGGCAAGACTTGTACAGCAGACCCTTCTCCATCTCTCCCCACAGTAACCCATTGCCCAGTCAGTGACATGTAACGCCCCTGTCCATGCTTACTGGGCCAATTATCTGTGGTGAAATGCACCCTGTCACACAGAGTTTCTCAAGGAATCAGTGATGTTTAGTGCGACATGCTGGTGTAGCGCGTGCACGCCTTTGTTGGAGAGGGAGTGGCGCCTGGGCATCAGCTCTTGGTTCACTGCGATGGGCATAAGGTCTCGAAAATCCTCGGTTAAAAAGGTTGGAAAGGCAGCATTTTGGTAGCCAACAGTTTCCAGATGCTGAAAGTCAACCTCTAAGCCATGTCATGCCCTTCTAAAAGCATGTAAAACACAGCGAGGGGACTCCAACCACAGTCTACCTTGTTGCCACTAATTGGGCCACACACACCCCACTTGACTGGCATCAGTTGACCCCCAATTTCAAGATGAAAAAGATGCTTTGCATGAAGCACTCTCAAAAATACGCGTGCCTTTGGCCTCCCCTGGATGACCCAGGGGAAGAAAAGTCCTCTGAGAGCCATGATTTGTTCATCTTGGTTCTTTTTTCAAAAGCGAGGGGACTCCAACCACAGTCTCCCTCGTTTCCACTAACTGGGCCACACACACCCCACTTGACTGGCATCAGTTGACCCCCAATTTCAAGATGAAAAAGATGCTTTGCATGAAGCACTCTCAAAAATACGCGTGCCTTTCGCCTCCCCTGGATGACCCAGGGGAAGAAAAGTCCTCTGAGAGCCATGACTTGTTCATCTTGGTTCTTTTTTCAAAAGCGAGGGGACTCCAACCACAGTCTCCCTCGTTTCCACTAACTGGGCCACACACACCCCACTTGACTGGCATCAGTTGACCCCCATTTTCAAGCTTACAAAGATCCTTTGCATGAAGCACTCTCAAAAATATGCGTGCCTTTCGCCTCCCCTGGATGACCCAGGGGAAGAAAAGTCCTCTGAGAGCCATGACTTGTTCATCTTGGTTCTCTTTTCAAAAGCAAGGGGACTCCAACCACAGTGTCCCTCATTGCCACTAATTGGGCCACACACACCCCACTTGACTGGCATCAGTTGACCCCCCTTTAGAAAAAGAAAAAGATGCTTTGCATGAAGCACTCTCAAAAATACGCGTGCCTTTCGCCTCCCCTGGATGACCCAGGGGAAGAAAAGTCCTCTGAGAGCCATGACTTGTTCATCTTGGTTCTTTTAGAAACACAGCGAGGGGACTCCAACCACAGTCTCCCTCGTTTCCACTAACTGGGCCACACACACCCCACTTGACTGGCATCAGTTGACCCCCAATTTCAAGATGAAAAAGATGCTTTGCATGAAGCACTCTCAAAAATACGCGTGCCTTTCGCCTCCCCTGGATGACCCAGGGGAAGAAAAGTCCTCTGAGAGCCATGACTTGTTCATCTTGGTTCTTTTTTCAAAAGCGAGGGGACTCCAACCACAGTCTCCCTCGTTTCCACTAACTGGGCCACACACACCCCACTTGACTGGCATCAGTTGACCCCCATTTTCAAGCTTACAAAGATGCTTTGCATGAAGCACTCTCAAAAATATGCGTGCCTTTCGCCTTCCCTGGATGACCCAGGGGAAGAAAAGTCCTCTGAGAGCCATGACTTGTTCATCTTGATTCTTTTTTCAAAAGCGAGGGGACTCCAACCACAGTCTCCCTCGTTGCCACTAATTGGGCCACACACACCCCACTTGACTGACATCAGTTGACCCCCCTTTTGAAAAAGAAAAAGATGCTTTGCATGAAGCACTCTCAAAAATACGCGTGACTTTCCCATCCCCTGGATGACCCAGGGGAAGAAAAGTCCTCTGAGAGCCATGACTTGTTCATCTTGGTTCTTTTAGAAACACAGCGAGGGGACTCCAACCACAGTCTCCCTCGTTTCCACTAACTGGGCCACACACACCCCACTTGACTGGCATCAGTTGACCCCCAATTTCAAGATGAAAAAGATGCTTTGCATGAAGCACTCTCAAAAATACGCGTGCCTTTCGCCTCCCCTGGATGACCCAGGGGAAGAAAAGTCCTCTGAGAGCCATGACTTGTTCATCTTGGTTATTTTTTCAAAAGCGAGGGGACTCTAACCACAGTCTCCCTCGTTTCCACTAACTGGGCCACACACAGCCCACTTGACTGGCATCAGTTGACCCCCATTTTCAAGCTTACAAAGATGCTTTGCATGAAGCACTCTCAAAAATACGCGTGCCTTTCGCCTCCCCTGGATGACCCAGGGGAAGAAAAGTCCTCTGAGAGCCATGTCCACATTGTCAGTGGACAGACACGTGTGCTTATCTGCCAGCAGACCCCCAGCAGCACTGAAGACAGGTTCCGAGAGAACGCAGGCTGCAGGACACGACAAGATCCCCAAGGCGTACGTGGCAATCTCAGGCAATTTATCCAGATTGGAAGCCTAAAATGAGCAGAGCTCAAGTTGCACAGTAATGGCATCGATGTTTCCTTGCATATACTCATATATCTGTGTGTCCTCCTCTTTTTCCTTGTCCAGCTGTTTTGTTTTCACATGAGTATATGTCCTTGTCACTTTCCCATGTGTTTGTGTTGTGTTGTGAGTTGTTTGTCACCTTTTGGACACCTTTGAGGGTGTTTTCTAGGTGTTTTTATGTGTTTGTGATTGCCTGCCATTGTTTCCTATGCAGTTCGAGTTCGGTTCGTCGAACGTTCGACGAACCGAACTCGAACGGGACCTCCGTTCGGCAAACCGACCTCGAGCCGAACCGGGATCGGTTCGCTCATCTCTAGTGATGACTATATAATATATAGGAATAGATCCCTCTGTGTGTAATGACTCTATATAATGTATAGGAAAAAAAGTAAAAAAAAAAAAAAAGGATTTGCAGTCTGATAAGTGAAATCTTTATGGATATTTAACATACTCTTTAAAGGTGTAAAATAATCTCAGACATTTATAATCAATCACAGGACGGAGCTCAAGTTCCAGCCTAGAAATGTGTGTAATAGGTAGAATGTGTCCTGTGCCCGGAGAATATTACTCCAGTGTATTCTTGTATCTTTCTATCACTGACGTCACTAATCACTAATAATCTTATATCTGTAACCTGAGCAGTATTTGCTGATATAGAAGTTACAGGAGTAAATGTGCGACGTATTTCACTCTGCTCCAATAATAACAATGTTATACCACAAAAAGAGAAATAATAATGGCCTCTCGCATTGTAGTAATGTGGCATTGTAATGTCTCTGGATATTAATCTTATTCCTCACAGTTGGGTTTCTTCTAGAGGTAATATCATCTCAGACATTTATACATTATTCACAGGACGGGGGACCCCAAATTCCAGTGCAGATGTTGGTCCCGAGGTCGGACGTATCCTGCACCATGAGAATATGACATTACCTATATATGTTACATGCTTTTCTGCTCTCGTGTTATAATGTTCTACCAGATATAATCTTATATCTCTGTAACTGGAAATGTATGCGATAAATGTGAAGCAAAGCTTGTATGAGCAAATATATGAAATGTATCAATATGCTGCAATTATAAAGGTTTTACAATGCAAAAATAAAAAAAAGTCATCAAATGATGTTGAACTCGTTGTTGTAACCATACAGTGTTAGTCCTCCTTCACAAGTCCATGCAAAGCACAAACGTTTTGCATGGTCAATGGTGAAGGTATGTATGTGTGTGTGTACGTGTGACATCTGGATAGCACACGGACAACATGAGCTGTATATTTACCTGTCTCCGGCGCTGCTGTTACTTCCGGGTCCATGGTGAGTGTATTGAATATGCATACGCATAATGAGTGGGCCCGGAAGTAACAGCAGAAGCAGGGAAAGCAGCGTCGGGGACAGGTAACTATAAAAAAAAATATTTTTAAGTGATGAGTTTTCTCCGGTACATGTCATACTGATGTCCCGTGGATCACATCAGTGTGCGGTTCGTGTGACACCTGTGCTGCCAGCAGAAAAGGGACATGTCGACATGTGGAGCACATGGACACGCATGTGCTCCACATGGACACATGGTCAGAGGAAAAACACAGATGTGTGACAAATCCCATTGATTTTAATGGGTCTGCATGTGTCCGTGCCTCCTGATAACGGCCACCACACATACCGGAGACACAGATGTGTGGAGTAGGCCTTAGGCCTTTTTCACACATCAGTATTTTGCATCAGTGTTTTATCAGTATTTGGATGCCAAAATCAGGAGTATCTCCAACACACAGAAAAGGTGTCAGTCTTTCAATTAGGCCTAAGCCACACGGCGAGAAAAACGGTGTGAGTGGAGTGTGATAAAACATCACATTCCACTCTGACCAATATTAGCCTGTGTGTCAGCGCACATGAGCGATTATTTTCTCAGCCTCAATCGGACCGAGAATACAATCGTAGCATGCTGCGGGTGTAATGCGAGACTGTTTTCTCTCACACTTATTCAAGTGTATGGGGCAAGAGAAAAATCGCACTACACTTGCGGTACACTGGTGTCCACGAGTGCAAAGCAAGAATCGCAATAGCCGGCTACGGAGGAGAGAGGGAGAGAAAACCCTTCCTCCCCTCCACAGAGCCGGCCTGCCCCTCGGCAGAGCAGGCCCGCCGCAGCTGAGGTCTGCTCACACAGTTTAACTGAATAGGATAACTGAAGTGAGCACTAATATATATATTATGAGTGCAAGCCAAAAAATTACATACTATATACGAATAAGGCTGCACATCAAACCTAGATAATAGTATAATGCCTCAAGCATATGGACAAATATTGGAATATACAATGAAAAATGCTACTTGCTAATTTGAACATGTGAATAATGAATTGCATACCTGCCATGAATATTAGGAAAAAGGAGATATTTAGCAATCGCATTGATCAATGTAACTGAGCCCCAAGGCCTCGTCAAGGCATATCTCTATATTGGGGTCCCTAGCTCTGTGACCCTAACTGTGTGTCATCTCATTGCAATTAAAAACTGCTATGGGTGGAGAGGGGTAACTAAGGACTTTCTTATATAGGAGATGGAAAAGACATGGCTGAAAGGGGCGGAGCTGTGTTCACATTCAGAAAAAAAAACTACATATAACTGAATAGGATAACTGAAGTGAGCACTAATATATATATTTATTTATGCTCACACAGTTTGACCTCAGTCAAAAAAACTGACCCGCACATCCATCAAATGTGAACAGGTGCTAGTCGAAAAAACATAGTAACTATAAAATGCATACAGCTGCACAATGAAATGCTAAAAATGTACAAGGGAAAATATGGCACTGCAGTACTGCAAAAGAGAGATATTTAGTTTATATATTGGCCAATTAAGTTAGGTTCCCGGATTACAGAGATATACCTTGCCGTTGGTTCCGGGCTTACATGCATTGGCCAATACATAAACTAAATATCTCTCTTTTGCAGTAATGCAGTGCCATATTTTCCCTTGTACATTTTTGGCTTTTCAGTGTGCAGCTGTATGCCTCTCCTGGTTTTGGCATCCAAGTACTGATGAAACACTGATGCAAAATACTGACGTGTGAAAGATGCTTTAAAATGATTTTTTGGGCTGTGTATTCTGCAGTGCGAACCAAAAGTGATGGAGTCTCTGTGCACTCACTCAGCACACATTGTTTAAAGCCGTCTGCCTGGGAAAGAAGACTTTTACATACTTACTAAACAGAGGCTTTTTACTGTCACCAGTTGGCATTGACATTGGATGGCTGTCAGATGATCATTTGGCCTATAGCCATCTCAGCCGACATTCCCGTACAAGCACTCATGTCTACTCTATGAGAAATCTGCAGACTGAAATGGATTATTACTGAAAGAACAATGGGATTGGCAGTCTGAATTCGACATATACGATCACCTCTGCCAATCATAAACATTAAACCATTTGCAGATCCTGCCGATTCTGATGCGTTAAGCTGATGGCCATCTAATGTGTATGGACGGCTGTAGAGAAAGAGAAAGCGAGAGATACAGAACTGGAAGTGATTGATCATTGTTGTCATTAGATCACATTCATACAGTAGATGGTGGCTAATTAGCAATATATAATATAAATGTATCTGCAGTAATCTTCCATGCAAAGTGTGCGTGTCACCGAATAATAGCATGTCATTGGGATAATGGGCAATATGTTTCTTTTGCAATAGTCACATACCAACAAGTCTTTAAAATACTTTAGTACAAAAAACAAACAAAACCGCTCACCACTGCAGAGACAAGCCTGAATATATCCTCCTGTTAGTCCCCTTTGGTCCGGCACGGATTACGGCAGCAAGCCGAGAAGATAATAGAAGAAAGCAGTGGAAAAATCCAGCTGGACTCCAAAGGGATAAATAAAAATGCTTCTTTATTTATATCTCATGACCTGAGGAAGGCGTTCCGCCGAAACGCGTAGTAGTATACATCTGCCATGCATCAGTGTGAACAAGCCGGTGTCTTTACTTGAGAAATGGATATATATTTTTAATCGAGTTGATATAAATAAAGAAGCATTTTTATTTATCCCTTTGGAGTCCAGCTGGATTTTTCCACTGCTTTCTTTTAAAATACTTTGACTTTAAAATATGTTTCTTCTACTGCTCCTCTGGAATATGTGGATTAATATCCACAAAAAGTAACTTTAACATCCAAATTCTTCTCGACAGAGTGCTGTAACCTCGTCAGGCAGTGGCTGACCACCATGATTGGGCACATTGTGGAGATGACATTATGCCCCTCTATAACCAATGGTTGGTGGTGGCAGAGGTCATGGACAGACTGACTATCGATAGAGCGGTGGGATTTCATGATATTTGTTCTTGTGTCACTTTGTGTCCATTCCCTTTAAATGTCGCAGTTATTTCATCACATTAAGGGCTTCAACCGTTTCAGTATCTCATTATCTAATCACACAATAAGTCACAGTGACTCAGATACCGATGTACCGCCATATCATACACTCCCATCACAGAGTGATAACCCAGCAAACAATATTACCCTGCAGTATTGTCAGTAACACTGTGACAGCTTCAGCCGTGGAGGAGAC